>NW_024748861.1:0-17892 GCF_018991925.1 Homarus americanus
TTTGAAGCCGCATTTGGTAAAACGTTGCGCTGATCACCTAAGTGGCCACGGTGGTCCCCATTAGAGGTTCACGGCGCCATAAGCTCGTTGAACAGGCTTTGTGTGAAATATAGCAGAGTCTAGGACTGCTTTTTTTTCCTGGTGGCCCAGAGGTAGCGTTCCCCGGTCACAATTATAAGATGTTGGGTTTAAATCCTGGTGGGGTGAGGTGTTGATTATATGTTGAAGTCCGCGTGCTTTATTGGGCTAATGAAATATATATGGATCCTCGGGTTTTGAAGCCGCATTTGGGTAAACGTTGCTCTGATCACCTAAGCGGCACGGGTAGTCCCCTATAGTGGTTCACGGCACCATAAGCTCGTTGAACAGGCTTTGTGTGAAATATAGCAGAGTCTAGGAATGCTTTTATTGTCCTGGTGGCCCAGAGGTAGCGTCCCCCGGTCACAAATATAAGATCGTGGGTTCAAATCTTGGTGGGGTGAGGTGTTGATTATATGTAGAAGTCCGCGTGCTTTATTGGGCTAATAAAATATATATGGATCCTCGTGTTTCGAAGCCGCATTCGGTAAAAGGTTGCTCTGATCACCTAAGCGGCACGGGTGGTCCCCATTAGAGGTTCACGGCGCCATAAGCTCGTTGAACAGGCTTTGTGTGAAATACAGTAGAGTCTAGGACTGCTTTTATTGTGCTGGTGTCCCAGAGGTAGCATAGCCCGGTCACCATTATAAGATCGTGGGTTTGAATCCTGGTGGGGTGAGGTGTTGATTATATGTAGAAGTCCGCGTGCTTTATTGGGCTAATGAAATATATATGGACCCTAGTGTTTTGAAGCCGCATTTGGTAAAACGTTGCGCTGATCACCTAAGTGGCCAGGGTGGTCCCCATTAGATGTTCACGGCGCCATAAGCTCGTTGAACAGGCTTTGTGTGAAATATAGCAGAGTCTAGGACTGCTTTTTTTTCCTGGTGGCCCAGAGGTAGCGTTCCCCGGTCACAATTATAAGATCGTGGCTTCAAATCCTGGTGGGGTGAGGCGTTGATTATATGTAGAAGTCTGCGTGCGTTATTGGGCTAATGAAATATATATGGATCCTCGGGTTTTGAAGCCGCATTTGGGTAAACGTTGCTCTGATCACCTAAGCGGCACGGGTAGTCCCCTATAGTGGTTCACGGCGCCATAAGCTCGTTGAACAGGTTTTGTGTGAAATATAGCAGAGTCTAGGACTGCTTTTATTGTCCTTGTGGCCCAGAGGTAGCGTTCCCCGGTCACAATTATAAGATCGTTGGTTGAAATCCTGGTGGGGTGAGGTGTTGATTATATGTAGAAGTTCGCGTGCTTTATTGGGCTAATGAAATATATATGGATCCTCATGTTTCGAAGCCGCATTTGGTAAAACGTTGTTATGATCACCTAAGCGGCACGGGTGGTCCCCATTAGAGGTTCACGGTGCCATAAGCCCGTTGAACAGGCTTTGTGTGAACTATAGCAGAGTCTAGGAATGCTTTTATTGTCCTGGTGGCCCAGAGGTAGCGTCCCCCGGTCACAATTATAAGATTGTGGCTTCAAACCCTGGTGGGGTGAGGCGTTGATTATATGTAGAAGTCTGCGTGCTTTATTGGGCTAATGAAATATATATGGATCCTCGGGTTTCGAAGCCGCATTTTGTTAAACGTTGCTCTAATCACCTAAGCGGCACGGGTGGTCCCCTATAGTGGTTCACAGCGTCATAAGCTCGTTAAACAGGCTTTGTGTGAAATATAGTAGAGTCTAGGACTGCTTTTATTGTCCTGGTGGCCCAGAGGTAGCGTCCCCCGGTCACAATTACAAGATCGTGGCTTCAAATCCTGGTGGGGTGAGGCGTTGATTATATGTAGAAGTCTGCGTGCTTCATTGGGCTAATGAAATATATATGGATCCTCGTGTTTCGAAGCTGCATTTGGTAAAACGTTGTTATGATCACCTAAGCGGCACGGGTGGTCCCCATTAGAGGTTCACGGCGCCATAAGCTCGTTGAACAGGCTTTGTGTGAAATATAGCAGAGTCTAGGAATGCTTTTATTGTCCTGGTGGCCCAGAGGTAGCGTTCCCCTTTCATAATTATAAGATCGTGGCTTCAAATCCTGGTGGGGTGAGGCATTGATTATATGTAGAAGTCTGCGTGCGTTATTGGGCTAATGAAATATATATGGATCCTCCCGTTTCGAAGCCGCATTTGGTAAAACGTTGTTATGATCACCTAAGCGGCACGGGTGGTCCCCATTAGATGTTCACGGTGCCATAAGCCCGTTGAACAGGCTTTGTGTGAAATATAGCAGAGTCTAGGACTGCTTTTATTGTCCTAGTGGCCCAGAGGTAGCGTTCCCCGGTCAAAATTTTAAGATCGTTGGTTGAAATCCTGGTGGGGTGAGGTGTTGATTATATGTAGAAGTTCGCGTGCTTTATTGGGCTCATGAAATATATATGGATCCTCCTGTTTCGAAGCCGCATTTGGTAAAACGTTGTTATGATCACCTAAGCGGCACGGGTGGTCCCCATTAGATGTTCATGGTGCCATAAGCCCGTTGAACAGGCTTTGTGTGAAATATAGCAGAGTCTAGGACTGCTTTTATTGTCCTGGTGGCCCAGAGGCAGCGTTCCCCGGTCACAATTAGAAGATCATGGGTACGAATCCTGGTGGGGTGAGGTGTTGATTATATGTAGAAGCCGCGTGCTTTACTGGGGAATGAAATATATATGGATCCTCGTGTTTTGAAGCCGCATTTGGTAAAACGTTGCTCTGATCACCTAAGCAGCACGGGTGGTCCCCATTAGAGGTTCACGGCGCCATAAGGTCGTTGAACAGGCTTTGTGTGAAATATAGTAGAGTCTACGAATGCTTTTATTGTCCTGTTGGCCCAGAGGTAGCGTTCCCCGGTCACAATTATAAGATCGTGGCTTCAAATCCTGGTTGGGTGAGGCGTTGATTATATGTAGAAGTCCGCGTGCTTTATTGGGCTAATGAAATATATATGGATCCCCGTGTTTCGAAGCCGCATTTGGTAAAACGTTGCTCTGATCACCTAAGTGGCACGGGTGGTCCCCATTAGAAGTTCACGACGCCATAAGCTCGTTGAACAGGCTTTGTGTGAACTATAGTAGAGTCTAGGACTGCTTTTATTGTACTGGTGGCCCAGAGGTAGCATACCCCGGTCACAATTATAAGATTGTGGGTTTGAATCCTGGTGGGGTGAGGTGTTTGTTATATATAGAAGTCCGACTGCTATATTGGGCTAATGAAATATATATGGATCCTCGTGTTTCCAAGCCGGATTTGGTAAAACGTTGCTCTGATCACATAAGCGGCACGGGTGGTCCCCATTAGAGGTTCACTGCGCCATAAGCTCGTTGAACAGGATTTGTGTGAAATATAGCATAGTCTAGGAGTGCTTTTAGTGTCCTGGTGGCCCAGAGGTAGCATACCCCGGTCACAATTATAAGATCGTGGGTTTGAATCCTAGTGGGGTGAGGTGTTGATTATATGTAGAAGTCCGCGTGCTTTATTGGGCTAATGAAATATATATGGATTATCCTGTTTCGAAGCCGCATTAGGTAACACGTTGCTCTGATCACCTAAGTGGCACGGGTGGTCCCCATTAGAGGTTCACGACGCCATAAGCTCGTTGAACAGACTTTGTGTGAAATATAGCAGAGTCTAGGACTGCTTTTATTGTCCTGGTTGCCCAGAGGTAGCGTTCCCCGGTCACAATTATAAGATCGTGGCTTCAAATCCTGGTGGGGTGAGGCGTTGATTATATGTAGAAGTCTGCGTGCTTTATTGGGCTAATGAAATATATATGGATCCTCGGGTTTCGAAGCCGCATTTGGTTAAACGTTGCTCTCATCACCTAAGCGGCACGGGTGGTCCCCTATAGTGGTTCACAGCATCATAAGCTCGTTGAACCGTCTTTGTGTGAAATATAGTAGAGTCTAGGACTGCTTTTATTGTCCTGGTGGCCCAGAGGTAGCGTCCCCCGGTCACAATTATAAGATTGTGGCTTCAAATCCTGGTGGGGTGAGGCGTTGATTATATGTAGAAGTCTGCGTGCTTTATTGGGCTAATGAAATATATATGGATCCTCGGGTTTCGAAGCCGCATTTGGTTAAACGTTGCTCTGATCAACTACGCGGCACGGGTGGTCCCCTATAGTGGTTCACAGCGCCATAAGCTCGTTGAACAGGCATTGTGTGAAATATTGTAGAGTCTAGGACTGCTTTTATTGCCCTAGTGGCCCAGAGGTAGTGTTCCCCGGTCACAATTATAAGATTGTGGGTTGAAATCCTGGTGGGGTGAGGTGTTGATTATATGTAGAAGTCCGAGTGCTTTATTGGGCTAATGAAATATATATGGATCCTTGTGTTTCCAAGCCGAATTTGGTAAAACGTTGCTCTGATCACCTAAGCGGCACAGATGGTCCCCATTAGAGGTTCACAGCGCCATAAGCTCGTTGAACAGGCTTTTTGTAAAATATAGTAGAGTCTAGGACTGCTTTTATTGTCCTGGTGGCCCAGAGGTAGCATACCCCAGTCACAATTATAAGATTGTGGGTTTGAATCCTGGTGGGGTGAGGTGTTGATTATATGTAGAAATCCGAGTGCTTTATTGGGCTAATGAAATATATATGGATCCTTGTGTTTCCAAGCCGGATTTGGTAAAACGTTGCTCTGATCACCTAAGCGGCACGGATGGTCCCCATTAGAGGTTCGCAGCGCCATAAGCTCGTTGAACAGTCTTTTTGTGAAATATAGCAGAAGTCTAGGACTGCTTTTATTGTCCTGGTAGCCCAGAGGTAGCGTTCCCCGGTCACAATTATAAGATTGTGGGTTTAAATCCTGGTGGGGTGAGGTGTTGATTATGTAGAAGTCCGCGTGCTTTATTGGGCTAATGAAATATATATGGATCCTCGTGTTCCAAAGCCGCATTTGGTAAAACGTTGCTCTGACCACGTAAGTGGCACGGGTGGTTCCCATTAGAGGTTCACGGCGCCATAAGCTCGTTGAACAGTCTTTGTGTGTAATATAGCAGAGTCTAGGACTGCTTTTACTGTCCTGGTGGCCCAGAGGTAGCGTTCCCCGGTCACAATTAGAAGATCGTGGGTTCGAATCCTGGTGGGGTGAGGTGTTCATTATATGTAGAAATCCGAGTGCTTTATTGGGCTAATGAAATATATATGGATCCTTGTGTTTCCAAGCCGGATTTGGTAAAACGTTGCTCTGATCACCTAACCGGCATGGATGGTCCCCATTAGAGGTCCGCAGCGCCATAAGCTCGTTGAACAGGCTTTTTGTGAAATATAGCAGAGTCTAGCACTGCTTTTATTGTCCTGGTGGCCCAGAGGTAGCGTTCCCCGGTCACAATTATAAGATTGTGGCTTCAAATCCTGGTGGGGTGAGGCATTGATTATATGTAGAAGTCCGCGTGCTTTATTGGGCTAATGAAATATATATGGATCCTTGTGTTTCGCAGCCGCATTTGGTAAAACGTTGCTCTGATCACCTAAGCGGCACGGGTGGTCCCCTATAGTGGTTCACAGCGCCATAAGGTCGTTGAACAGGCTTTGTGTGAAATATAGTTGAGTCTAGGACTGCTTTTATTGTCCTTGTGGCCCAGAGGTAGCATACCCCGGTTACAATTATAAGATTGTGGGTTTGAATCCTGGTGGGGTGAGGTGTTGATTATATGTAGAAGTCCGAGTGCTTTATTGGGCTAATGAAATATATATGGATCCTCGTGTTTCCAAGCCAAATTTGGTAAAACGTTGCTCTGATCACCTAAGCGGCACAGGTGGTCCCCATTAGAGGTTCATGGCACCATAAGCTCGTTGAACAGGCTTTGTGTGAAATATAGCAGAGTCTAGGACTGCTTTAATTGTCCTGGTGGCCCAGAGGTAGCGTTCCCCGGTCACAGTTATAAGATCGTGGCTTCAAATCCTGGTGGGGTGAGGTGTTGATTATATGTAGAAGTCCGCGTGCTTTATTGGGCTAATGAAATATATATGGATCCTCGTGTTTCGAAGCCGCATTTGGTAAAACGTTGCTCTGATCACCTAAGCGGCTCGGATGGACCCCATTAGAGGTTCGCAGCGCCATAAGCTCGTTGAACAGGCTTTTTGTGAAATATAGCAGAGTCTAGGACTGCTTTTATTGACCTGGTGGCCCAGAGGTAGCATACCCCGGTCACAATTATAAGATTGTGGGTTTGAATCCTAGAGGGGTGAGGTGTTGATTATATGTAGAAGTCCGAGTGCTTTACTTGGCTAATGAAATATATATGGATCCTCGTGTTTCCAAGCCGGATTTGGTAAAACGTTCCTCTGATCACCTAAGCGGCACGTGTGGTCCCCATTAGAGGTTCATGGCACCATAAGGTCGTTGAACAGGCTTTGTGTGAAATATAGTAGAGTCTAGAACTGCTTTTATTGTCCTAGTGGCGCAGAGGTAGCATACCCCGGTCACAATTATAAGATCGTGGCTTCAAATCCTGGTGGGGTGAGGCGTTGATTATATGTAGAAGTCCGCGTGCTTTATTGGGCTAATGAAATATATATGGATCCTCGTGTTTCGAAACCGCATTTGGTAAAACGTTGCTCTGATCACCTAAGCGGCACGGGTGGTCTCCTATAGTGGTTCACAGCGCCATAAGCTCGTTGAACAGGCTTTGTGTGAAATATAGTAGAGTCTAGGACTGCTTTTATTGTCCCTGTGGCCCAGAGGTAGCATACCCCGGTCACAATTATAAGATTGTGGGTTTGAATCCTGGTGGGGTGAGGTGTTGATTATATGTAGAAGTCCGAGTGCTTTATTGGGCTAATGAAATATATATGGATCCTCGTGTTTCCAAGCCAGATTTGGTAAAACGTTGCTCTGATCACCTAAGCGGCACGGGTGGTCCCCATTAGAGGTTCATGGCGCCATAAGCTCGTTGAACAGGCTTTGTGTGAAATATAGCAGAGTCTAGGACTGCTTTTATTGTCCTGGTGGCCCAGAGGTAGCGTTCCCCGGTCACAATTAGAAGATCGTGGGTTCGAATCCTGGTGGGGTGAGGTGTTGATTATATGTAAAAAGTCCGAGGTTTTATTGGGCTAATGAAATATATATGGATGCTCGTGTTTTGAAGCCGCATTTGGTAAAACGTTGCTCTGATCACATAAGCGGCACGGGTGGTCCCCATTAGAGGTTCACGGCGCCATAAGCTCGTTGAACAGGCTTTGTGTGAAATATAGCAGAGTCTAGGACTGCTTTTATTATCCTGGTGGCCCAGAGGTAGCGTTCCCCGGTCACAATTATAAGATTGTGGGTTTAAATCGTGGTGGGATGAGGTGTTGATTTTATGTAGAAGTCCGCGTGCTTTATTGGGCTAATGAAATATATATGGATCCTCGTGTATCGAAGCCGCATTTGGTAAAACGTTGCTCTGATCACCTAAGCGGCACGGGTGGTCCCCATGAGAGGTTCACGGCGCCATAAGCTCGTTGAACAGGCTTTGTGTGAAATATAGCAGAGTCTAGGACTGCTTTTATTATCCTGCTGGCCCAGAGGTAGCGTTCCCCGGTCACAATTATAAGATCATGGGTTCAAATCCTCGTGGGGTGAGGCGTTGATTATATGTAGAAGTCCGCATGTTTTATTGGGCTAATGAAATATATATGGATCCTCGTGTTTCCAAGCCGGATTTGGTAAAACGTTGCTCTGATCACCTAAGCGGCATGGGTGGTCCCTATGAGAGGTTCACGGCGCCATAGCCTGTTGAACAGGCTTTGTGTGAAATATAGCAGAGTCTAGGATCGCTTTATTGTCCTGGTGGCCCAGAGGTAGCGTTCCCCGGTCACAATTATAAGATCGTGGCTTTAAATCCTGGTGGGGTGAGGCGTTGATTATATGTAGAAGTCTGCGTGCGTTATTGGGCTTATGAAATATATATGGATCCTCGTGTTTCAAAACCGCATTTGGTAAAGCGTTGCTCTGATCACCTAAGCGGCACGGGTGGTCCCCTATAGTGGTTCACAGCGCCATAAGCTCGTTTAACAGGCTTTGTGTGAAATATAGTAGAATCTAGGACTGCTTTATATTGTACTGGTGGCCCAGAGGTAGCATACCCCGGTCACAATTATAAGATTGTGGGTTCGAATCCTGGTGGGGTGAGGTGTTGATTATATGAAGAAGTCCGCGTGCTTTGTTGGGCTAATGAAATATATATGGATCCTCGTGACTCGAAGCTGCATTTGGTAAAACGTTGCTCTGGTCACCTAAGCGGCACGGGTTCTCCCCATTAGAGGTTCACAGCGCCATAAGCTCGTTGAACAGGCTTTGTGTGAAATATAGGAGTGTCTAGGACTGCTTTTATTGTCCTGGTGGCCCAGAGGTAGCGTTCCCCGGTCACAGCACCTGAGTAAGATCGTGGGTTCGGAATCCTGGTGGAGTGGGAGGTAGTTGATTATATGTGGTAAAGTCCCTGCAAGGCTCTATTGGGCTAATGAAATATATATGGATCCTTGTGTTTCAGTCGGATTTGGTAAACGTTGCTCTGATCACCTAAGTGGCACGGATGGTCCCCATTAGAGGTTCACAGCGCCATAAGCTCGCTGAACAGGCTTTGCAAAATATGGGCAGAGTCTAGGACTTTATTGTCCTGTGGCCCAGAGGTAGCGTTCCCCGGTCACAATTAGAAGATCGTGGGTTCGAATCCTGGTGGGGTGAGGTGTTGATTATATGTAGAAGTCCGCTTGCTTTATTGGGCTAATGAAATATATATGGATCCTCGTGTTTCGAAGCCGCATTTGGTAAAACGTTGCTCTGATCACCTAAGCGGCACGGGTGGTCCCCATGAGCGGTTCACGGCGCCATAAGCTCGTTGAACAGGCTTTGTGATATCTGATTTATAGTGTCCTGGTGGCCTGTAGAGGTAGCGTTCCTCGGTCACCATAAGATCGTGGGTTCAAATCCTGGTGCGGTGAGGTGTTGATTATATGTAGAAGTCTGCCTGCTTTATTGGGCTAATGAAATATATATGGATCTTAGTGTTTCGAAGCCGCATTTGGTAAAACGTTGCTCTGGTCACCTAAGCGGCACGGGTGGTCCCATTATAGTGGTTCACAGAGCCATAAGTTCGTTGAACAGGCTTTGTGTGAAATATAAGAGTCTAGGACTGCTTATAGTGTCCTGGTGGCCCAGAGGTAGCGTTCCTTGGTCACAATTATATGATCGTGGGTTCGTATCCTGGTGGAGTGAGGTGTTGATTATATGTAGAAGTCCGCGTGCTCTATTGGGCTAATGAAATATATATGGATACTTGTGTTTCGAAGCCGGATTTGGTAAAACGTTGCTCTGATCACCTAAGTGGCACGGATGGTCCCCATTAGAGGTTCACAGCTCCATAAGCTCGTTGAACAGGCTTTGTGTGAAATATAGCAGAGTCTAGGACTGCTTTATTGTCCTGGTGGCCCAGAGGTAGCGTTCCCGGTCACAATTAGAAGATCGTGGGTTCGAATCCTGTGGGTGAGGTGCTACTATATGTAGAAGCCGCCAAGGCTTTATTGGCAAATGAAATATATATGGATCTTCATGTTTTGAAGCCGCGATTTGGTAAAACGCTGCTCTTAATCACCTACACGGTGGTCCCCATTAGAGGTTCACGCGCCATAAGCTCAAGTAAAACAGGCTTTGTGTGAAATATAGTAGAGTCTAAGACTGCTTTTATTGTCCTTGTGGCCCAGAGATAGCATACCCCGGTCACAATTATAAGATCGTGGGTTTGAATCCTGGTGGGGTGAGGTGTTGATTATATGTAGAAGTCTGCGTGCTTTATTGGGCTATTGAAATATATATGGATCCTCGTGTTTAGAAGCCGGTTTTGGTAAAACGTTGCTCTGATCACCTAAGCGGCACGGGTGGTCCCCTATAGTGGTTCACAGCGCCATAAGCTCGTTGAAAAGGCTTTGTGTGAAATATAGCAGAGTCTAGGGGGGCTTTTATTGTCCTAGTGGCCCAGAGGTAGCATTCCCCGGTCACAATTATAAGATCGTGGGTTCAAATCCTGGTGGGGTGAGGTGTTGATTATATGTAGAAGTCCGCGTGCTTTATTGGGGTAATGAAATATATATGGATCCTCGTGTTTCGAAGCCGCATTTGGTAAAACGTTGCTTGATCACCTAAGCGGCACGGGTGGTCCCTATTAGAGGTTCACGGGACCAAAAGCTCGTTGAACAGGCTTTGTGTGAAATATAGCAGGGTCTAGAACTGCTTTTAGTGTCCTGGTGGCCCAGAGGTAGCGTTCCCTGGTCACAATTAGAAGATCGTGGGTTCGAATCCTGGTGGGATGAGGTGTTGATTATATGAAGAAATCCGCGTGCTTTATTGGGCTAATGAAATATATATAGATCCTGGTGTTTTGAAGCCGCGTTTGGTAAAACGTTGCTCTGATCACCTAAGCGGCACGGGTGGTCCCCATTAGAGGTTCACGGCGCCATAAGCTCGTTGAACAGGCTTTGTGTGAAATATAGCAGAGTCTAGGACTGCTTTTATTATCCTGGTGGCCCAGAGGTAGCGTTTCCCGGGTCACAATTAAAAGATCGTGGGTTTAAATCCTGGTGGGGTGAGGTGTTGATTATATGTAGAAGTCCGCGTGCTTTATTGGGCTAATGAAATATATATGGATCCTCGTGTTTCGATTTGGTAAAACGTTGCTCTGATCACCTAAGCGGCACGGATGGTCCCCCATTAGAGGTTCACAGCGCCATAAGCTCGTTGAACAGGATTTGTGTGAAATATAGCAGAGTCTAGGACTGCTTTTATTGTCCTGGTGGCCCAGAGGTAGCGTTCCCCGGTCACAATTATAAGATTGTGGGTTTAAATCCTGGTGGGGTGAGGTGTTGATTATGGAGAAGTCCGCGTGCTTTATTGGGCTAATGAAATATATATGGATCCTCGTGTTTCGAAGCCACATTTGGTAAAACGTTGTTCTGATCACCTAAGCGGCACGGGTGGTCCCCATTAGAGGTTCACGGCGCCATAAGCTTGTTGAACAGGCTTTGTGTGTAATATAGCTGAGTCTAGGACTGCTTTTATTGTCCTGGTGGCCCAGAGGTAGCGTTCCCCGGTCACAATTATAAGATTGTGGCTTCAAATCCTGGTGGGGTGAGGCATTGATTATATGTAGAAGTCCGCGTGCTTTATTGACCTAATGAAATATATATGGATCCTTCTGTTTCGAAGCCGCATTTGGTAAAACGTTGCTCTCATCACCTAAGCGGCACGGGTGGTCCCCTATAGTGGATCACAGCGCCATAAGCTCGTTGAACAGGCTTTGTGTGAAATATAGTAGAGTCTAGGACTGCTTTTATTGTCCTTGTGGCCCAGAGGTAGCATACCCCGGTCACAATTATAAGATTGTGGGTTTGAATCCTGGTGGGGTGAGGTGTTGACAATATGTAGAAGTCCGAGTGCTTTATTGGGCTAATGAAATATATATGGATCCTCGTGTTTCCAAGCCGGATTTGGTAAAACGTTGCTCTGATCACCTAAGCGGCACGGGTGGTCCCCATTAGAGGTTCATGGCGCCATAAGCTCGTTGAACAGGCTTTGTGTGAAATATAGCAGAGTCTAGGACTGCTTTTATTGTCCTTGTGGCCCAGAGGTAGCGTTCCCCGGTCACAATTATAAGAGCGTGGGTTCAAATCCTGGTGGGGTGAGGTGTTGATTATATGTAGAAGTCTGCCTACTTTATTGGGCTAATGAAATATATATGGATCTTTGTGTTTCGAAGCCGCATTTGGTAAAACGTTGATCTGGTCACCTAAGCGGCACGGGTGGTCCCATTATAGTGGTTCACAGCGCCATAAGCTCGTCGAACTGGCTTTGTGTGAAATATAACAGAGTCTAGGACTGCTTATAGTGTCCTGGTGGCCCATAGGTAGCGTTCCTCGGTCACAATTATAAGATCGTGGGTTCGAATCCTGGTGGAGTGAGGTGTTGATTATATGTAGAAGTCCGCGTGCTATATTGGGCTAATGAAATATATATAGATACTTGTTTTTCGAAGCCGGATTTGGTAAAACGTTGCTCTGATCACCTAAGTGGCACGGATGGTCCCCATTAGAGGTTCACAGCTCCATAAGCTCGTTGAACAGGCTTTGTGTGAAATATAGCAGAGTCTAGGACTGCTTTTATTGTCCTGGTGGCCCAGAGGTAGCATTCCCCGGTCCTCAATTATAAGATCATGGGTTAAAATCCTGGTGGGGTGAGGCGTTGATTATATGTAGAAGTCCACGTGCTTTATTGGGCCAATGAAATATATATGGATCCTCGTGTTTCGAAGCTGCACATTTGGTAAAACGTTGACCTGATCACCTAAGCGGTACGGGTGGTCCCCATTAGAGGTTCATGGCGCCATAAGGTCGTTGAACAGGCTTTGTGTGAAATATAGTAGAGTCTAGGACTGCTTTTATTGTCCTGGTGGCCCAGAGGTAGCATACCCCGGTCACAATTATAAGATCGTGGGTTTGAATCCTGGTAGGGTGAGGTGTTGATTATATGTAGACGTCCGAGTGATTTATTGGGCTAATGAAATATATATGGATTCTCGTGTTTCCAAGCCGGATTTGATAAAATGTTGCTCTGATCACCTAAGCGGCACGGGTGGTCCCCATTAGAGGTTCATGGCGCCATAAGGTCGTTGAACAGTCTTTGTGTGAAATATAGTAGAGTCTAGGACTGCTTTTATTGTCCTGGTGGCCCAGAGGTAGCATACCCGGTCACAATTATAAGATCGTCGGTTTGAATCCTGGTGGGGTGAGGTGTTGATTATATGTAGAAGTTCGCATGTTTATTGGGCTAATGAAATATATATGGATCCTCGTGTTTCGAAGCCGGATTTGGTAAAACGTTGCTCTGATCACCTAAGCGGCACGGGTGGTCCCCATTAGAGGTTCACGGCACCATAAGCTCATTGAACAGGCTTTGTGTGAAATATACCAGAGTCTAGGACTGCATTTATTGTCCTGGTGGCCCAGAGGTAGCGTTCCCCGGTCACAATTATAAGATCGTGGGTTCAAATCCTGGTGGGGTGAGGTGTTGATTATATGTAGAAGTCTGCTTGCTTTATTGGGCCAATGAAATATTTATGGATCCTCCTTGTTTCGAAGCCGCATTTGGTAAAACGTTGCTCTGATCACCTAAGCGGCACGGGTGGTCCCCATCAGAGGTTCACGGTGCCATAAGTCCGTTGAACAGGCTTTGTGTGAAATATAGCAGAGTCTAGGACTGCTTTTATTGTCCTGGTGGCCCAGAGGTAGCATTCCCCGGTCACAATTATAAGATCATGGGTTAAAATCCTGGTGGGGTGAGGTGTTGATTATATGTAGAAGTCCGCGTGCTTTATTGGGCTAATGAAATATATATGGATCCTCGTGTTTCGAAGCTGCATTTGGTAAAACGTTGACCTGATCACCTAAGCGGCACGGGTGGTCCCCATTAGAGGTTCACGGCGCCATAAGCTCGTTGAACAGGCTTTGTGTGAAATATAGCAGAGTCTAGGAATGGTTTTATTGTCCTGGTGGCCCAGCGGTAGCGTTCCCCGGTCACAATTATATGATCGTGGGTTCAAATCCTGGTGGCGTGAGGTGTTGATTATATGTTGAAGTCCGCGTGCTTTAATGGTCTAATGAAATATATATGGATAATCGGGTTTCGAAGCCACATTTGGTAAAACGTTGCTCTGATCACCTAAGCGGCACTGGTGGTCCCCATTAGAGGTTCACGGCGCCATAAGCTCGTTGAACAGGCTTTGTGTGAAATATAGCAGAGTCTCGGAATGCTTTTAGTGTCCTGGTGGGCCAGAGGTAGCGTTCCCCGGTCACAATTAGAAGATCGTTGGTTCGAATCCTGGTGGAGTGAGGTGTTGATTATATGTAGAAGCCGCGTGCTTTATTGGGCAATGAAATATATATGGAGCCTCATGTTTTGAAGCCGCATTTGGTAAAACGTTGCTCTGATCACCTAAGCAGCACGGGTGGTCCCCATTAGAGGTTCACGGCGCCATAAGCTCGTTAAACAGGCTTTGTGTGAAATATAGTAGAGTCTAGGACTGCTTTTATTGTCCTGGTGGGCCAGAGGTAGCATACCCCGGTCACAATTATAAGATTGTGGGTTTGAATCCTAGAGGGGTGAGGTGTTGATTATATGTAGAAGTCCGCGTGCTTTATTGGGCTAATGAAATATATATGGATCCTCGTGTTTCGAAACCGCATTTGGTAAAACGTTGCTCTGATCACCTAAGCGGCACGGGTGGACCCCTATAGTGGTTCACAGCGCCATAAGCTCGTTGAACAGGCTTTGTGTGAAATATAGTAGAATCTAGGACTGCTTTTATTGTCCTGGTGGCCCAGAGGTAGCATACCCTGGTCACAATTATAAGATCGTGGGTTTGAATCCTGGTGGGGTGAGGTGTTGATTATTTGTAGAAGTCCGAGTGCTTTATTGGGCTAATGAAATATATATGGATCCTCGTGTTTCAAAGCCGGATTTGGTAAAACGTTACTCTGACCACCTACGAGATACGGGTAGTCCCCATTAGAGGTTCCCGACGCCATAAGCTCGTTGAACAGGCTTTGAGTGAAATATAACAGAGTCTAGGACTGCTTTTAGTATCCTGGTGGTCCAGAAATTCCCCGGTCACAATTATAAGATCGTGGGTTCAAATCTGGTGGGGTGAGGTGTTGATTATATGTAGTAGTCCGTGTGCTTTATTGGGCTAATGAAATATATATGGATCCTCGTGTTTCGAAGCCGCATTTTGTAAAATGTTGCTCTGATCACCTAAAAGCGGCGAGGGTCACCATTAGGGGATTCCGGCATATAAGGTCGTTGAACAGGCTTTGTGTGAAATATGGTAGAGTCTAGGACTGCTTTTATTGTCCTGGTTGCCCAGAGGTAGCGTTCCCCGGTCACAATTATAAGATCGTGGGTTCAAATCTGGTGGGGTGAGGTGTTGATTATATGTAGTAGTCCGTGTGCTGACCAGGCTAATAGAGAATATATATACGTTAGCAGGCTTTGTGTGAAATATAGCAGAGTCTAGGACTGCTTTTATTGTCCTGGTGGCCCAGAGGTAGCGTCCCCCGGTCACAATTATAAGATTGTGGGTTCAAATCTTGGTGGGGTGAGGTGTCGATTATATGTAGAAGTCCGCGTGCTTTAATGGTCTAATGAAATATATATGGGTCCTCGGGTTTCGAAGCCACATTTAGTAAAACGTTGCTCTGATCACCTAAGCGGCACGGGGGGTCCCCATTAGAGGTTCATGGCGCCATAAGCTCGTTGAACAGGCTTTGTGTGAAATATAGCAGAGTCTAGGAATGCTTTTAGTGTCCTGGTGGGCCAGAGGTAGCGTTCCCCGGTCACAATTAGAAGATCGTGGGTTTGAATCCTGGTGGGGTGAGGTGTTGATTATATGGAATAGTCCGCATGCTTTATTGGGCTAATGAAATATATATGGATCCTCGTGTTTCGAAGCGGCATTTGGTAAAATGTTGGTCTGATCACCTAAGCGGCACGGGTGGTCCCAATTAGAGTTTCATGGCGCCATAATCTCGTTGAACAGGCTTTGTGTGAAATATAGCAGAGTCTAAGACTGCTTTTATTGTCCTGGTGGCCCAGAGGTAGCGTTCCCCGGTCACAATTATAAGATCGTGGGTTCAAATCCTGGTGGGGTGAGGTGTTGATTAAATGTAGAAGTCCACGGGCTTTATTGGGCTAATGAAATATATATGGATCCTTCTTCTTTCGAAGCCGCATTTGGTAAAATGTTGGTCTGATCACCTAAGCGGCACTAGTGGTCCCCATTAGGAGTTCACGGCGCCATAAGCTCGTTGAACAGGCTTTGTGTGAAATATAGCAGAGTCTAGGACTGCTTTTATTGTCCTGGTGGCCCAGAGGTAGCATTCCCCGGTCACAATTATAAGATCGTGGGTTCAAATCCTGGTGGGGTGAGGTGTTGATTAAATGTAGAAGTCCGCGTGCTTTATTGGGCTAATGAAATATACATGGATAAATCGGGTTTCGAAGCCGCATTTGGTAAAACGTTGCTCTGATCACCTAAGCGGCACGGGTGGTCCCCATTAGAGGTTCACGGTGCCATAAGCCCGTTGAACAGGATTTGTTTGAAATATAGCAGAGTCTAGTACTGCTTTTATTGTCCTGGTGGCCCAGAGGTAGCGTCCCCCGGTCACAATTATAAGATTGTGGGTTCAAATCTTGGTGGGGTGAGGTGTTTATTATATGTAGAAGTCCGCGTGCTTTAATGGTCTAATGAAATATATATATGGATCCTCGGGTTTCGAAGCCACATTTGGTAAAACGTTGCTCTGATCACCTAAGCGGCACGGGGGGTCCCCATTAGAGGTTCACGGCGCCATAAGCTCGTTGAACAGGCTTTGTGTGAAATATAGCAGAGTCTAGGAATGGGTTTTATTGTCCTGGTATTGTGATGGCATTCCCGGTCACAATTATATGATCGTGAGTTCAAATCCTGGTGGCGTGGTGTTGATTATAATATTTGAAGTCCAGCGTGCTTTAATGGTCTAATAAATATATGGATAATCGGGTTTCGAAGCCACATTTGGTAAAACGTTGCTCTGATCACCTAAAAAAGCGGCACTGGGGTCCCCCATTAGAGGTTCCGCAGCGCCATAAGCCTGTTGAACAGGCTTTGTATGAAATAACAGCAGAATCTCCGGAATGCTTTTAGTGTCCTGGTGGGCCAGAGGTAGCGTTCCCCAGTCACAATTAGAAAGATCGTTGGTTTCGAATCCTGGTGGAGTGAGGTGTTGATTATATGTAGAAGCAGCGTGCGCTGTATTGGGCAATAGAAATATATATGGAGCCTCATGTTTTGAAGCCGCATTTGGTAAAACGTTGCTCTGATCACCTAAGCAGCACTGGTGGTCCCCATTAGAGGTTCACGGCGCCATAAGCTCGTTAAACAGGCTTTGTGTGAAATATAGTAGAGTCTAGGACTGCTTTTATTGTCCTGGTGGCCCAGAGGTAGCATACCCCAGTCACAATTATAAGATTGTGGGTTTGAATCCTAGAGGGGTGAGGTGTTGATTATATGTAGAAATCCGCGTGCTTTATTGGGCTAATGAAATATATATGGATCCTCGTGTTTCGAAGCCGCATTTGGTAAAACGTTGGTCTGATCAGCTAAGCGGCACGGGTGGTCCCCATTAGAGTTTCACGGCGCCATAAGCTCGTTGAACAGGCCTTGTGTGAAATATAGCAGAGTCTAAGACTGCTTTTATTGTCCTGGTGGCACAGAGGTAGCGTTCCCCGGTCACAATTATAAGATCGTGGGTTCAAATCCTGGTGGGGTGAGGTGTTGATTAAATGTAGAAGTCCGCGTGCTTTATTGGGCTAATGAAATATATATGGATCCTTCTTCTTTCGAAGCCGCATTTGGTAAAATGTTGGTCTGATCACCTAAGCGGCACTCGGGGTCCCCATTAGGAGTTCACGGCGCCATAAGCTCGTTGAACAGGCTTTGTGTGAAATATAGCAGAGTCCCGGAATGCTTTTAGTGTCCTGGTGGGCCAGAGGTAGCGTTCCCCGGTCACAATTAGAAGATCGTTGGTTCGAATCCCCGTGGGGTGAGGTGTTGATTATATGAAGAAATCCGCGTGCTTTATTGGGCTAATGAAATATATATGGATCCTCGTGTTTCCAAGCGGCATTTGGTAAAATGTTGGTCTGATCACCTAAGCGGCACGGGTGGTCCCAATTAGAGTTTCACGGCGCCATAATCTCGTTGAACTGGCTTTGTGTGAAATATAGCAGAGTCTAGGACTGCTTTTATTGTCCTGGTGGC
>NW_024748862.1:0-17500 GCF_018991925.1 Homarus americanus
GACTGATAATCTTGATATTTTACGCAGGGTAAATGAAAGTAATAGTATTTAATATAAACCTTTATATTTAAGAACACAATATAACGATGTGGGTCAGTGATCTGTGTGCCCGGGTGGGCTAATCCCCGTGAAAATAAAATAAAAATAAAATAAAATAAAATAAAATATATTAAAATAAAATCCTCATGAAAGCAGAGACATTCACTTCATCAAAACTACTTTTTTCACTATTTATTTGAGTACATTATGGACAAACTCGTCGTCTGGGTTCACGTCCAGGTTGGTTGTGTCCTCGACCAGGTTGGGTGAGTCGTAAAGGAATTCGGGTGTGTCGTCAACCAGGACGTGTCCCAAATCGATAAGGTCGGGTAGAAAATCATACAGATCGGGCACGAAAAAGTTGAGGTCGAGTATAACCTCTACCTGGTTGGCTGTGACCTCGACCTGTTTGGCTGTGACCTCGACCTGTTTGGCTGTGACCTCGACCTGTTTGGCTGTGACCTCGACCTGTTTGGCTGTGACCTCGACCTGTTTGGCCGACCTGTTCGACCTGGCTGTGTCCTCGACCTGTTTGGCTGTGACCTCGACCTGTTTGGCTGTGACCTCGACCTGTTTGGCTGTGACCCTTGACCTGGTCGGTTGTGACCTCGACCTGGTCGGGTGTGACCTCGACCTGGTCGGTTGTGACCTCGACCTGGTCGGTTGTGACCTCTACCTGGTTGACTGTGACCTCGACCTGGTCGGTTGTGACCTAGACCTGGTCGGTTGTGACCTCGACCTGTTTGGCTGTGACCTCGACCTGGTCGGTTGTGACCTCTACCTGGTTGACTGTGACCTCGACCTGGTCGGTTGTGACCTCGACTTGGTCGGTTGTGACCTCGACCTGGTCGGTTGTGACCTCGACCTGGTCGGTTGTGACCTCGACCTGGTCGGTTGTGACCTCGACCTGGTCGGTTGTGACCTCTACCTGGTTGACTGTGACCTCGACCTGGTCGGTTGTGACCTCGACCTGGTCGGTTGTGACCTCGACCTGGTCGGTTGTGACCTCGACCTGGTCGGTTGTGACCTCGACCTGGTCGGTTGTGACCTCGACCTGGTCGGTTGTGACCTTGACCTGTTTGGCTGTGGGTTTCTGGAGGCGTAGACGATGAACAACGTAGGTCTTGCCACTGGGCAGGTCACCAACCCATTCCAAACCAGGGTAACAGTGTTTTTGTTTGTGGGAGCTGCTAATCCTCACGGTAGGCTTAAAGCCTAGGGCGACCATAAACTTCCCCAACTGTTTGTGGCTAACCCCTCGATACCCTGAGTATTGGTGGTATTCAAAAAATAAATCCTCTTGGCGGACCATACTCTCCTTACTGGACGAGGGGGAGAGAAATTTTGCGAAGAAACGTGAAAAATCCTCCCTATCTTTTATTTTGTTGATCTTTGTGGGGTAACGTGGTTGGATGGTCACCTTAGACGTACTTGGTAGCTCGTCCAATTCACGCCACGCGATGCCTGTATAGCCATACTTCCGGCCCCTCCCACTAAATCCACCAGTACGGAAATCAGACTTCACGCCCATGGCGGACAAATGACGTCCTATGCACACCATTGAGGCCCTGGGCTGCCCTTGGCTTTCACAATAATTATCGTAATTGCGGACGAGATCCTCTCGCATGACCAAGTCATTATTGTCTTCTGTGATGATAAGTTCTTCGGAGAGAAATGCGAGGAATCCCTCCTTCCCCTTGTAGTTGTTGTTTAGAGACTGCATCTATAAAAAATGAGAAGTTAAAATGGTGGTCAAGATTTCTAGATAGAAAGACTCTTATGTTAGTGTTGTGTTGTAGTGATGAGGTTAGGTTAGGTTAGGTTAGGTTATCCATCTTGTTTTTGGCCTTCGTTAATATTTTTTTGTTTCATATTTTAAACGTAACAGGAGAGTATATGTAAAATAAATAGTCTCAATTTCTGGCTACGTTTGATATGACTATTATATTTTCACATTTTCTTACAATTTTCTCAAATGAAATTAACAAGAGAGAGAGAGAGAGAGAGAGAGAGAGAGAGAGAGAGAGAGAGAGAGAGAGAGAGAGAGAGAGAGATACCTCCCAATCCTCTGTGTTTCACGAGATGGTTCCCTTCCCATCTATCCTCCTTTCCTCCCCTACTGCCACACTTTCTCTCCCACACGTTTATCCTCCTCTCACCCTGCAGGGGAAACATCATTTGCCTCACACCTCCCCAAAACCTTTCCCTCCAAATGTCCCCTATCTCACCTCATCACCAAGTACCTCCTCCACATTCTCCTATACACAAATCTTCCAGCATCCCTATCCCAAATCCCCATCCGAAATGCCTTTATCTCCTCCCCACACCACCTCCCCACATCTCCCCATATCTCCTCCCCATATCTCCTCCCCACACCTCCTCTAGCCCACATGTAATACCGGATCATGTCGTGTCCTTTCCATGTTCTCTCTGCCATCAAAGGTCACTTCAGCGCTGTCGGTGATTCTGGACTATAAATAAACAGTGCACAGTTGAAATATTTCCCTGGGCTGACCTGGCCAGTTCCCTCACCCAATGCTTTTAGTGTTAATTAAAGTGATTTTTTTACCCCCCCCCCCCCAAGCCTCTCGGGGATAGTTGTGTGTTACTGGACAGGGGGGTGATGGTGATGAGAGAGACAGGTAGGTGATGGTGATGAGAGAGACAGGTAGGTGGTGGTGATGGTGATGAGAGAGACAGGTAGGTGATGGTGATGAGAGAGACAGGTAGGTGATGGTGATGAGAGAGACAGGTAGGTGATGGTGATGAGAGAGACAGGTAGGTGATGGTGATGAGAGAGACAGGTAGGTGATGGTGATGAGAGAGACAGGTAGGTGATGGGATGAGACAGGTAGGTGGTGGATGGTGATGAGAGAGACAGGTAGGGTGATGGTGATGAGAGAGACAGGTAGGTGGTGGTGATGGTGATGAGAGAGACAGGTAGGGTGATGGGATGAGAGAGACAGGTAGGTGGTGGTGATGGTGATGAGAGAGACAGGTAGGTGGTGGTGATGGAGAGAGACAGGTAGGTGGTGGTGATGGATGGAGAGAGACAGGTAGGTGGTGGTGATGGTGATGAGAGAGACAGGTAGGTGGTGGTGATGGTGATGAGAGACAGGTAGGTGATGGTGATGAGAGAGACAGGTAGGTGGTGGTGATGGTGATGAGAGAGAGGTAGGTGGTGGTGATGGTGATGAGAGAGACAGGTAGGTGATGGTGATGAGAGAGACAGGTAGGTGGTGGTGATGGTGATGAGAGACAGGTAGGTGGTGGTGATGGTGATGAGAGAGACAGGTAGGGTGGGGGTGATGGTGATGAGAGAGACAGGTAGGTGGTGGTGATGGTGATGAGAGAGACAGGTAGGTGGGGGTGATGGTGATGAGAGAGACAGGTAGGTGGTGGTGATGGTGATGAGAGAGACAGGTAGGGTGATGGTGATGAGAGAGACAGGTAGGTGGGATGGAGAGACAGGTGGGGTGATGGTGATGAGAGAGACAGGTAGGTGATGGTGATGAGAGAGACAGGTAGGTGATGGGTGATGAGAGAGACAGGTAGGTGATGGTGATGAGAGAGAGGTAGGTGATGGTGAGTGAGAGAGAGCAGGTAGGTGATGGTGATGAGAGGGGGGTGGATGAGAGAGACAGGTAGGTGATGGTGATGAGAGAGACAGGTGGGTGATGGTGATGAGAGAGACAGGTAGGTGATGGTGATGGGAGAGAGACAGGTAGGTGAGTGGGTGATGAGAGAGACAGGTAGATGGTGATGAGAGAGACAGGTAGGTGATGTGATGAGAGAGACAGGTAGGTGATGGTGATGAGGAGAGACAGGTAGGGTGATGGGATGAGAGAGACAGGTGTGATGGGTGATGAGAGACAGGTAGGTGATGGTGATGAGAGAGAGAGTAGGTGATGGTGATGAGAGAGACAGGTAGGTGGTGGTGATGAGAGAGACAGTAGGTGATGGTGATGAGAGAGAGAGAGGTAGGATGGTGATGAGAGAGACAGGTAGGTGATGGTGATGGGAGAGAGACAGGTAGGTGATGGTGATGAGAGAGACAGGTAGGTGGTGGTGATGGTGATGAGAGAGACAGGTGGTGGTGGTGATGGTGATGAGAGACAGGTAGGTGATGGGATGAGAGAGACAGTAGGTGGTGGTGATGGTGATGAGAGAGACAGGTAGGTGATGGTGATGAGAGAGACAGGTAGGTGGTGGTGATGGGATGAGAGGACAGGTAGGTGATGGAGGAGAGAGACAGGTAGGTGATGGTGATGAGAGAGAATAGGTGATGGTGATGAGAGAGACAGGTAGGTGGTGGTGATGGTGATGAGAGAGACAGGTGATGGTGATGAGAGAGACAGGTAGGTGGTGGTGATGGTGATGAGAGAGACAGGTAGGTGGTGGATGGTGATGAGAGAGACAGGTAGGTGGTGGTGATGGTGATGAGAGAGACAGGTGGTGGTGATGGTGATGAGAGAGACAGGTAGTGGGGGTGATGGTGATGAGAGAGACAGGTAGGTGATGGTGATGAGAGAGACAGGTAGGTGGTGGTGATGGTGATGAGAGAGACAGGTGGTGGTGGATGGTGATGAGAGAGACAGGTAGGTGATGGTGATGGAGAGACAGGTAGGTGGTGGTGATGGATGAGAGAGACAGGTAGGTGGTGGTGATGGTGATGAGAGAGACAGGTGGGGGTGGATGGTGATGAGAGAGACAGGTAGGTGGTGGTGATGGTGATGAGAGAGACAGAGGTGGGGGTGATGGTGATGAGAGAGACAGGTAGGTGGTGGTGATGGTGATGAGAAGACAGGTAGGTGATGGTGATGAGAGAGACAGGTAGGGTGATGGTGATGAGAGAGACAGAGGTGATGGTGATGGAGAGAGACAGGTAGGGGATGGTGATGAGAGAGACAGGTAGGGTGATGGGTGATGAGAGAGACAGGTAGGTGATGGTGATGAGAGACAGGTAGGTGATGGTGATGAGAGACAGGGGTGGGATGGGAGACAGGTAGGGGGGGGAGAGACAGGTAGGTGATGGTGATGAGAGGACAGGTAGGTGGATGGGGATGAGGAGACAGGTAGGTGATGTGATGAGAGAGACAGTAGGTGATGGTGATGAGGAGACAGGTAGGTGATGGTGATGAGAGAGACAGGTAGGTGATGGGATGAGAGAGAGACAGGTAGGGTGATGGTGATGAGAGACAGGTAGGTGGTGGGATGAGAGAGACAGGTAGGTGGATGGTGAGGAGAGACAGGTAGGGTGATGGTGATGGAGAGAGACAGGTAGGATGGTGATGAGAGAGACAGGTAGGGTGATGGTGATGAGAGAGACAGGTAGGTGATGGTGATGAGAGAGACAGGTAGGTGGGTGATGAGAGAGACAGGTAGGTGATGGTGATGAGAGAGAGACAGGTAGGTGATGGGTGATGAGAGAGACAGGTAGGTGATGGTGATGAGAGAGACAGGTAGGTGATGGTGATGAGAGAGACAGGTAGGTGATGGTGATGAGAGAGACAGGTAGGTGATGGTGATGAGAGAGACAGGTAGGTGATGGTGATGAGAGACAGGTAGGTGGATGTGATGAGAGAGAGGTAGGATGGTGATGAGAGAGACAGGTAGGTGATGGTGATGAGAGAGACAGGTAGGTGATGGTGATGAGAGAGACAGGTAGGTGATGGTGATGAGAGAGACAGGTAGGTGATGGTGATGAGAGACAGGTGGGTGATGGTGATGAGAGAGACAGGTAGGTGATGGTGATGAGAGAGACAGGTAGGTGATGGTGATGAGAGAGACAGGTAGGTGATGGGGTACAAACGGTGATGGTGAGAGATTGGTGGTGAGGGGACAGTGAAGATAATGATAGTTAATGAGACATGTGGTGGTGGTGGTGGTGGTGGTGGTGTAGAGGAGGCGACAGGTGACGGTGGCGTGTGACAGGTGTGACAGTGAGGGACATTGTGATTAATTGTCAGCAATAAATGGACTAAGGTTGGTATCGTAGCGGAAGATTTAGGAACGATGGTACGACCTCATGAGTGTTAGGCGAGAGGAATGTTGAGTCGACTCATTCTAATATTTTACGTATCCACACACACACACACACACACACACACACACACACACACACACACACACACACACACACACACACACACACACACACACAACATCGATGACACTTTTAATAATATACCATCAAGAATTCGAGTGTTCGCCTTAGCCAATCCCAAGCACAGCAACTGACCGTGGTAAAATTTTTAACCAATCACACGTCAGGACTGAGCCATAATGATACGTTGCTATGGAAACGCTGGAGACTGACAGGTCAAAGATATACTATATACTGTACCTCCATTTTAAACAAATTATCTTAACTCTTCAACCAGTATTTTTATTATTATTATTATTATTATTATTATTATTATTATTATTATTATTATTATTATTATTATTATTATTATTATTATTATTATTATTATTATTATTATTATTATTATTATTATTATTATTATTATATACATCAACAATCTCAAGAGTAAACTTACTATGAATTCCACTATTAGTTCTCCCCGAAGTCAAATCCAACGGCATATTCTTAATTAATCCACTGAAATGAAATACACCTTTACTAACAGCAGGTGCGTCACGTTGTAAAATAAAACATGTATTAATCACGCCCATTACCCCAACTAGGAAGAGATCGCTATGGCCGCCGACTTGGGGTAATCTTTATCATTAACGAGTTCATAAAATTGGCCACTGTGTTATCTGACGTCGGGAGCAAAGGCTGAATCATTACGACAGACACACACACACACAGTAGCGTATGTTGTTTGGGGTCTTATACAGTATATATGACTTCACCATCATTTATTTAAAAGTCATGTAAGAATATAACTACAGTATACGGTTTTTCTATAATGAATCTCTCTCTCTCTCTCTCTCTTTTTGCGTATGTGGTGTGTGTGTGTGTGTGTGTGTGTGTGTGTGTGTGTGTGTGTGTGTGTGTGTGTGTGTGTGTGCGTGAGAGAGTGAGAGACAGAAAGAGAGAACACAAACATCATCATCATCATCCAGAACACATGCCGTCACGGTTGCCCTCACATACAATTTTCTCTCAGCGGCTCCAACAAAGACGAGTAAACCAGCCAGACCCCAATTTTGGCCATTACTAAGAGAGGCAGACACGGCTCACCCCCTATCCCCCCTCCTCCCCCCTCCCTCTGAACACCCCACCCCGCGCCTCATTGAACACAGCGTGGCGCCCCCCCTCCACCACCTTCCTCCTCCCTCCTGCTCTTCCTCCGCCTCCACCACCGCCTCTCCCGCCACCCCATGTACAGATACTGTGGGACGTTCAGCCTATGATGCTTTTACAACAACACTAAAACTCCGGCCATTACAGGTTTTTGGGTCATTATTAAGGCATCAATACTTGTACGGTTCGTGTTCACAGCTGTTTTGACACATGTTGAGGTGGTGTTAGTATTATGATTCCTGTGTTAATACCCCTTGAGTCTAACGAACAAGAGATTATCTGATAGCTGGAGAGAGCAGTCACCATTATATTTGTTTATATCAATAACACACACGCCATTATTTTAGATGCCTTCAAGCTTTCTGTTACATCCGGGTCAATTGTGTTTACAAAGACAACACATATAGCCTACAACATGACAAGGGACTGAGCGACTTGAGAGGTGTGTGTGTGTGTGTGTGTGTGTGTGTGTGTGTGTGTGTGTGTGTGTGTGTAAATACAGCCATTGGTACATCAAACACACTCGTTATCCCCTCCATGTGTTCTCAATACGGACCAGTAAACAGGGCAGTAGAACACACACACACTCGCCATCTTCCTAAGTGCCTCAGAAGCTAATTATAAGCAAGAGTATAGTCATTATAAGATCCGTCCCTTATACTCTGTGTGTGTGTGTGTGTGTGTGCTGTCGGTACCCTAAGTGAGTCTTTGTTTCAGTAGGTACGGCACAAAGCTTATAGTCACCATGACTCAGTAGGCACGGCACAAAGCGTATAGTCACCATGGTGAGTCAGTAGGTAGGTAGGACACAAGGCGTACAGTCACCTCAGCTAGATATGATCAGCAAGTATCAAGTATTCCTGTACGAGCTCCGGGTCACGATAACATCAACAGGTGTGTAGGCAGGTAATAACAGTGCCGCTCTCCTTGTTTACTAATTTACTGGCGATAAAGTCATTTAACACAACATCCGTAATAAACATGAGTGTTATATTTCTCCCTTTTACATCACTTCCATGAAACTGTATCAACATAATTTTCGGAAATGTTATCGTAAATGAGTGTTGATAGTATGACGTATTTAGTATTCATGGAAATCATGCATATTCAATCGTGCCTTTATTATACATAGTATGAAAAACAACGATGTAATCATACATAATCATGTTGTCAGGTTAGAGTTTTCTTTTTCATCGACTTATATTTTTATTTGGTGTTTGTTGATCTAATTATTATTCACGTGGAGGTAATGTTTACTACTTCTGGCTGTGACTTATCCCCCCTCCTCCACATACATACAGTACAGGGTCATGGAAAAATAATTAATGCCCGGTTTGTAATAAATAACCATTCAACATCTGTTCTTTTCTTTCTCTATGACCCTGAATTACTCACTACAACAAACGTGTGTTATCGTGTATCATCTTCATCACCGGGAACACACACACACACACACAAACACACACACACACACACACAGACACACACTTGGTAGATCAATTTACTTGATTATTACCCTCCAGCACTTGTTAGCTGCTTTGCCTGAACTCAATACTGGGTTTTCCTCGCACGTGAACAATGTTAGTGTGTATGTTTGTCTTGTTTTACTTAAATATACATCATTCAACACAGTCATTCAGCCAGACACATATACAGAGATCCCTGACTGATCAATTATTTGACTGACTCATTGATTGACTTTCTGAGTGACTAACTGGAAATACGTTCCTGGCAGTCCAACGTTGATGTATCTGCGGATCACCTGAGAGACATGTGACCTTTATTATCTGGAAGAGACATCAAGAGACCCAACATGTTAACAACAAATCCTCTACACCACCATAAAGTTTGGGGCGAGTCTTAGTGAAGGCTGTTGAGTGCACTGTTGGCCACACTGCCTCATGTTTACCGAGTTAGACTTTCCTTATCATAATGTATCTCTTTCCTATTGTCTTTAAAAGGCCCTCAGGTCTATTGTTCCCACCTTTAACTCTTCACCTTCGTATAAAGAATCAGGGTGGACGGTCTTAGACCTGGACGTGTGGCCTACCCTGTGTATTTCTTCTGTTCGTTTGTGTGAAAGTAACTGTTCTTCGACAGGTCAGGTTGATCCATCTTCAGGCAACTCTACACAGCCTTTGATGACCAGAGAGGGTTGGGCCTTCCTCGTAGCCCCAATTAATGATAACTGCACTAAAGAATTAAACTTCTTTCAGTCGTACAAAGGTACAGTGTTTGTTGTTCTTTCCTAAAAATGTAACACACACACACACACACACACACACACACACACACACACACACACACACACACACACACGAAACATTATTCTACCTAGAGATATTTTGTCTCTTTGTCGAATCGGTCTGTAAACACACGACTTTCACTATCAAGGAGGACTGGTCTTTATGAAACGTTCAAGGTGATCATTGGGGTAGTCGACCGCTCGATACAGGTCAAAAGAAATGAAAACCACTAAGGTCAACACAATCCAAGTTCCACCAAGTGAGTACTTTACCAACACAGTTCTATCTTCGTTAATTTACTTTCTAAACTTTAATATTAATGAGTGAGGTGGCAGGGCGACAAACATTATGACTCAGACTACACCCAGGAGCGCCCTCACACTCTTGTTTATCTCGTCTCTCAACCTTATAATAGAGAAGAGATACGAGGCTCCGGCCGAGAACGAGACAAGAGCAAGGCCTCTTGAGCTGTCTGTATTGTACCATTATACTTCTCTTAAAATTGCTAAACTTTAACTTATTTTTATTGTTTTGTTTATTCTGCCTACCTTCGGCACGTAGCGCCTCATCTAATAAGAGAGGATAGCCGTAAGTGCCTGTAGTGTATATACCTTAGGTTACATATAATGGAGAAACGTGTACATGGGGAAGCGTGGGATACCCGTTGTAGAGTGTGTACACAGTGAGTCTTGCAAGAGGCTGTAGTGTAGAGGCACAGAAACAAAGAGTATCCTGGGTGTGGGGTGTGGGGGAGGTGTGCGGTGTGGGGGAGGGTAGGGAAGGGTGGAGGGGGAGGGTGTGGGGAAAGGGGTGTAGGAAGGGGTGGGGAAGGCTGGAATTGAGAGCAGGATAACTAATCAAGCTCAAGACTAATACATGTGGGAGTGTTACGGAGGATTAATGTGTCCTTAGTTAAATAGGAAGGCGTAGGAGGACGACACGGCAAGGAGGAGGAGGGAGAAAGAGGAAGAGGAGGGAGAAGAGGAGCAGAGAGAGAGGGAGGAGGAGCAGAGGGAGGAGGAGCAGAGGAGGAGGAGGAGGAATACAGGGTAAATATGAAAGAGGAAAAAAAGAATCCCTGAAAACGGGAAAGAGGGAGGGAGAGGAGGAAAAGGAGATGGTCACGGTAAAGTAAGGAGGAGGAGGAGAGGAGGAGGAGGAGGAGGTCATGATTAAGAGGAGGCAACAGTAGCAGAAGAAGAAGAAAAAAAAGACAGGAAATTGAACATCGAAAGTTACTTCATCTCACTTACAGAGGACAATGTAGGGAACAAAAGCTACGAGGGGCGATGCTGATGAGGCCAGGAATTTGTTGGTGTGGCCAGGAATTTGTTGGTGTGGCCAGGAATTTGTTGGTGTGGCCAGGAATTTGTTTGTGGCCAGGAATTTGTTGGTGTGGCCAGGAATCTGTTGATGAGGCCAGGAATTTGTTGGTGTGGCCAGTAATAGGTCGATGGCCAGTGTTCGAACAATGACTTCATTAGCTCATTGTACTCAGGGTTAAATAACTGTAGTCGGGGGTTAAATCACTGTACTCTAGGTGTTAAATCACTGTACTCTTGGGGTTAAATCACTTGTACTCTAGGGGTTAAATCACTGTACTCTAGGGGTTGAATCACTGTACTCTAGGGGTTAATTCACTGTACTCTAGATGTTAAATCACTTGTACTCAATAGGGTTAAGATTTCCCCATGAAAACAGATCACCATATTAACGGGAGGAAATAGCACGGAATGAAAGAAGGATGGGGACTGGTTAATAATGCAATGATTATGTGAAAGAAGGAGGGAGGAAGAGGAGGAGGAAAACAGTTGAGCTTGCAAGGATAGGTGCTTGTGAGTTTTGAAAGCATTAAATGTCACGAGGTTACAATTCTTCCCCTCCCTCTCCTCCCCTTCCTTCCCTTCCCTCAGTTTGCAATTGCAGCTTAGATCAAGAAGATTTTGAGTGGATGTTCAGAACGTGTGGGAGATGTTGCAGCGGCCGGAGGTGGTTGTGGTGGTGGACAGGGGAACAAGCCGTGAGATTGTTGTCGAGACTATGCGATTGCCTTTGGAATACAAATCGGTACACAGACTTTGTTCACACACACACACACACAGACATGGCACAAAGACACATAGAAAAACGGGCACAAACAAGACAGCTACAGATAAACAAAGACACATGGTAGAGAATAAAAGAGAGAGAGAGAGAGGTAAACATGTGTGAGAAATAACTGAATGTGTGTGTGTGTGTGTGTGTGTGTGTGTGTGTGTGTGTGTGTGTGTGTGTGTGTGTGTGTGTGTGTCGATGTGGACGTAATGATGAGGGCCGTGTTATGGTGAGGGTAAGGGTGGTGTTGTGTTGGTGGTGTGATGTGATGGTTTATGAAGGTGGTGTTGTGATGGTGGTGTTGTGATGGTGGTGTTGTGATGGTGGTGTTGTGATGGTGGTGTTGTGATGGTGGTGTGGTGATGGTGGTATTGTGATGGTGGTGTGGTGATGGTGGTGAGGTCGTATGGTTGTGTGGTCATTAATATAGTTTCTACACCTAAAACAAATTCACCTTTACCTGGCGTCCTGGGACCTGCTAAATGTCAACAACAAACAAACAGACCGACAGGTATAGAAAGGCCTGGGGATACTGTACAAATGCCACAAGACTTAAGACAGCAGCAACATACACAGGGTAACTGGAATAGGATACACGGGGTAAATCACATAGGCCACACAGGGTAACTTTAAACACGGGATAACTCACATTGGCTACAGGGTAACTTTAAACACAGGATAACTCACATTGGCTACACGGGGTAACTTTAAACACGGGATAACTCACATGGCTACACGAGGTAACTTTAAACACGGGGAAAAATCACATAGGCCACACGGGGTAACTTTAAACACAGGATAACTCACATAGGCTACACGGGGTAACTTTAAACACAGGGGAAAATCACATAGGCCACACGGGGTAACTTTAAACACAGGATAACTCACATAGGCTACACGGGGTAACTTTAAACACAGGGGAAAATCACATAGGCTACACAGGGTAACTTTAAACAGGATAACTCACATAGGCTACACGGGTAACTTTAAACACAGGGGAAAATCACATAGGCCACACGGGGTAACTTTAAACACAGGATAACTCACATAGGCTACACGGGGTAACTTTAAACACAGGGAAAATCACATAGGCCACACGGGGTAACTTTAAACACGGGATAACTCACATAGGCTACACGGGGTAACTTTAAACACGGGAAACTCATAGGCTACACGGGGTAACTTTAAACACGGGAAAATCACATAGGCCACACGAGGTAACTTTAAACACGGGATAACTCACATAGGCTACAGGGTAACTTTAAACACGGGAAAAATCACATAGGCTACACAGGGTAACTTTAAACACAGGATAACTCACATAGGCTACACGGGGTAACTTTAAACACAGGAAAATCACATAGGCCACACGGGGTAACTTTAAACACGGGATAACTCACATAGGCTACACGGGGTAACTTTAAACACGGGGAAAATCACATGGCACACAGGGGTAACTTTAAACACGGGATAACTCACATAGGCTACACAGGGTAACTTTAAACACAGGGAAAATCACATAGGCCACACGGGGTAACTTTAAACACAGGATAACTCACATAGGCTACACAGGGGTAACTTTAAAAACGCAGGGGAAAATCACATAGGCTACACAGGGGTAACTTTAAACACAGGATAACTCACTAGGCTACACGGGTAACTTTAAACACGGGAAAAATCACATAGGCCACACAGGGTAACTTTAAACACGGGATAACTCACATAGGCTACACGGGGTAACTTTAAACACGAGGGAAAATCACATAGGCCACACGGGGTAACTTTAAACACAGGATAACTCACATAGGCTACACAGGGTAACTTTAAACACGGGAAAATCACATAGGCCACACGGGTAACTTTAAACACGGGATAACTCACATAGGCTACACGGGGTAACTTTAAACACGGGATAATCACATAGGCCACACAGGTAACTTTAAACACAGGATAACTCACATAGGCTACACGGGGTAACTGAAACATAATAATGGTACTGTACCTCAAATGTAAGGAAGATCAACCTTTTGCTTCACTCTGTATTCACCTTCAGTGCCTCCCAGTAACACACAAGCTGAAACAGTGAAAAGAACATTCAATTTATAATCATTCCTACGACTGCACACTTTTGTTACACCCTATAATATATAGATATGGGATCACCTGAATATTGGACAGCCCTAGTTTGAATTACTAAAATATTAACCACTCAAAGGAGGTTTACATGGTGAGTTACTGGCGCCAGTAATTCACCATCACCAAGTACTGCCTGGTGTAAGGACTACTGCTGTTGTTGTTCTTCTTATTATAATTATTGCGCCTCAACAACGATGGGCTTTAAGCGCGTAGGAAGGTTAGTAATCTTGAACTATAAACAATAATAAGACATACAACTGCGAATCATTTCAAGCCGTCGGCCATTTTGTGTAACAGACGTCCCCTCGGTGCTAAATTTACCGACCTATCCGCTTCCGTGGTGATTATTGCATCTAAATAATGCAAGTTGTGCGAGTTGGAAGACTAAATTCATCAGTTATTAAAATTAAAGAATATTAGAGTAAAGGTCACAGTGTTGTGTGTCTCACACTGTCGGATGTTGTCAATAATGATTCTCTTCTTTAAACTCTCAATATCTTCCAAATTTCTGCTTTAAAAATCTTAATTTCTCCAACTTATGAGTCTCTCTCGCACACAAAACTTAACAAAACACTCACTGATGATGATATGATTTAAGTATAAACACAGTTAATAACGTTATTTGGAATATAAACATTAAAAACAAAAACCGATACAAATCTCCGTGGGGTGGACGGAGAAGCGCTGCCCTCCTTTTGCTGCCGGAATTTGAACTCCCACTCTCCTTACTCCTGATTGGCTACTGATATCCCTGCGTAGCCTCTGATTGGTCAACGCTCCTTCCTCAGACATGTTTGTGCTTATCGTCTATAAATTAATGTCGTATTTCCCAATTCATCTAAAAACATGAAATACCGCTTTGATATATATTTTAGAGTGATTTCGTATTTCATTAATACGAATTCATTACTGAGAGCTGATATAATTTTATTGCAGACAAGAGTTGCAGATATATGAAGCCGACACATTCCTCCTCCCTCCCTCCACGTCACAGCCAGATACTCTTATTACTTAATTTATCTTTAAAAATACCTCAATATTCTTAAAAAAACACACGAGTGGTCAAGAATCGGTTATTGATAGCCTTAAACCATACTTGAAATAAATAGATCCTTCGGCTGCAGAAATAAACACGTGGATGTTATTTTCCACGGTGGCGGCCGGGCAGTCAGTCCCTCACACCCCGCGCCATGAACGGGGGCAGGAAATATTAAATGGCCATACATCATGTTAAGAGATGTGTTACTCGTGAAATTTAGGTATGTGTCGAATGAAAGAACTGACTACAATGTACATTCTTAAAGACTATACTTAGATTCTGAAATGCGTACCAAGTTAAAAAATGTTACACGTTATATCAACAACAATAATTAAAACAAATACGTAAAAAATATAAAGTAATATATATATATATATATATATATATATATATATATATATATATATATATATATATATATATATATATATATATATATATATATTGCAATTAACAGACAACCAAAAATTAGCTTCTTTTTAATCAAATTATTCGTATTAACATCTTAAATATTTGTCATAGAAGAATTAAATGTAGAAGTGAAATAAAATGAAAATCGGCAACTCATGAGGAAGTGAGTTGCCATCGATTAAAACCTTTCCTTACACTATCAGCAACACAAGGACCTGAAGGGACCCTCCAACAAACCCCAAAACAGCACATTCCCTTAGCTTAGCTTAGTTTATCTAACCTCCCTTGCCCTGGAGGACTGAGGGGCGTCTGTCTGAGGTTAAGCCATAAACCAGCCTCCGCAAGGTGGAAAGCCCACCTGCTGTCATTCTTCTTCTGTACTTCCACTTCTTAACTATACCTTGCCCTAAATCCTTGTTCACCTCAGAGCCACGACTCTCTTATCTCAGTGTTCTGACTGACTGACTGAATTTAGATATCTGTCCCTTAATTTTATTTCTAAGTGTTGGTGCCTAGTGTATGTCCTAAGCTAGACTACGCAGTGAATGACCTTAAAACATCTTCAATTTCACCGAATCCCACAATAATCTGGGGCAGAAAAACATTGAAGCCTCAAATAACGTTGTGACTCTTGACTTACTGAGATCACTGTAGCAGGAGGTGATCGCTGTGCTTATTGTAATGACATCCAGCTTATTAACTGCAATAACTATTTCTCTGTGGTAATATTTTTTTCTCATCTCTACGCGAAATAGTCACAATAGGATATGGACCCGTGTCGTACGGCTGGCAACGACGCAGTAGTGACCCAACCACGCTAGAAAAGTTATATCCCGTTTCTATTGAATTTATTACACATACACATAGCATTTACTACTGAATTGCTCTCATAAGAGTTTGCAATAATATTTTTGTCGGGTAGCGAGAGGTTCTTAAGTTGTGGTAGATAAATAAACAAATTGTCTGACTATATTGGAAATTCAAAGAATCACATGAAGAACAGCCACCTAAACTTGTTCACATTAGGCAGCCATTATACCTTTCATGTTATCAAGAAGTGTTGACATAAACACATCTTGACATCTAATTAACTTGCCCATTGTTAGTAACTATTGAAGGCAGCAGCACACATCATTACTACACCACTAACGTGACCTGTAAGCCTCGGCCAATAACAGGTGTTTATATGCTACATTAATATTAATTAAATCGTACTATTTGTTCCCATATTAAATAACCGTCAATAAATCTCTTCTAACGAGGTTGTTGTTGATGTTAATGAGTGTATGTATAACTACATATATAAATGAGGTTACATAATGATTAGCCCAAATTATTGTCATCTGGGGTTAGACACTACCTAACCTAACCTAATCTAACCTAACCAACCTAGCCAAACCTAACCACCACATATATGTTTGTTGGCTGAGGTTAGGTTAGGATTGAGTTCGGTGACAAATTTGACAAGCCAATGTGTGGTTGGTTCTACAGCCGGGTATAAGCAGGGAGAATCTATGACCGTACAGGTGTAAGTAAACAAATGAGTAAATTATCTTAACTTCTAAAAGGTGTTGTATTTACAGACTGACTCACAGTGAAAGCTACATCAAGACCGTGGTGGCCGCCGGTGCACCAACACAACACAACACAACTCAGCACAAAGTCTACCACAATCTAGAGTCAGGTGGACACCACGCCACCTGTATAATGGAACCTGTCACTTGCATACAACAGGTTGGCGCTCACAGAGTGTACTTGGTCAGGTTCATACACGATCCGTACACTGGTCCTCTCAGGGCTGCGACCCTCATACCAGGCAGCAAGGAGTCGTTTTCAGGGACCGTGTGTGTGTGTGTGTGTGGAGTAGAACACGTTTATTGGGTGAATGTCTCTAAGTGACTTGTGGTGTAATATTAGTGGTCCCAGGTTCGATCCTGGACTGAGTGAAACTGGAAACACCCACACACAAACACAGACACACACAGACACACACACACACACACACACACACACACACACACACACACACACACACACACACACACACACACACACACACACACACACACACACACACACACACACACACACACACCCACACACACACACACCCACTGGGGCAGAGTACCTGGCGCCTGGCAGCCAGGTCACTTATGTTGGCCCATACAACTCCTCCTGAACCCTCTCCCCACCGGAATATCAACGTTCTCGCCAAGTTACTATTTCATTTGGAAAGAAATGGAACCAGTGTTAACAGAGGTGAACAGTGGTGAACAGTGC
>NW_024748863.1:0-10283 GCF_018991925.1 Homarus americanus
GGCGATGGAGGTTTTACAGCAGTGTTGCGACCTGGAACAGACAGTGAAATAACAGTAGACAACAAATGGGTGGTCACCTACATTCCTGTTTTGAGTAAAGCATTCAATGCGCACGTCAATGTGGAGTTCTGCAATTCAGTCAAGTCCATCAAGTATGTCTGCAAATTCGTCAACAAAGGCTCTGACCAAGCGATCTTTGCATTGGAAAAGGATGGAAATCATGATGAGGTGACACAGTTTCAGTAAGGCCGTTTTATTTGCAGCAATGAAGCCCTATGGAGAATTTTAATTTTCCCATACACGAACGATGTCCAACAGTAGTTCATCTGGCTGTTCACCTGGAAAATGGACAAAGAATTTACTTCGCAGAAGAGTCCCTCCAAAATCAAATGGCAAATCCTGCTGATACGACCCTCACTGCATTCTTCAAGTTTTCACAGGAAGATGAGTTTGCTCAAATACTCCTGTATGTTGACGTACCCAAGTTCTACATATGGTAGGCTTCAATGAAAAAGTTCCAGAGAAGAGCTCAAGGATCCGATGTTAAAGGATATGCAGGGATAAAGTCAGGCAACGCTTTGGGACGTATCTACACGGTTCACCCCAACAACTTTGAATCTATTGTTTGAGACTACTCTTGCACCACATCCGTGGCCCAACATCATATGCAGCACTCAAGACAGTGAATGGACAAGTCTGCAGAACCTATCAGGAAGCGTGCAATCTCCTTGGCCTACTGGAAGATGATGGTCACTGGAATGACACATTAGAAGAGGCAGCAGCTACTCAATCGCCAATGAGAATGTGGAACCTGTTTGCCACCATGATTGCTACATGTGGACTTTCCAACCCAAGACACCTCTGTAAAAACCACCAAGAAAGTCTTTCAGAGGATCTGCTTCATCAAGCAAGAAGAGAACATCCTGGTCAAGAGATTGAGTTCATGGATGACATGTTCAACAGGGCTCTGATCATGCTGGAAGACAAAGTGATGGAGCTATGCGGAAAAAACCTGATGATTTTGGATTGTCTTCCCCAAACCGAGAAGTATCAGTAGCTGCAAACAGGGAGTTGCTCAGAGACACAGATTACTCAGTTGAAGTTCTAGTGAATTTTCTTGAAGAAAATTAGCTTCACCTGGTGCCTGATCAAGCAAATGCTTTTGAACAGATCTTGCAAGCGTTACAAGCGGAGCAGGGAGGTATGATCTTTCTCGGTGCACCTGGCGGGACAGGAAAAACATTCCTGATCAACCTTCTGTTGGCCAAAGTACGTCATCAGGTGAAAATTGCTCTTGCTGTGGCATCCTCAGGCATTGCTGCAACACTACTAGAAGGAGGACGTACTGCACACTCAACTTTTAAACCTCTCAACCTCGCTCACAATGAGAATCCAGTGTGCAACATCAAAAAAGGTTCGGCAAAGGCAAAACTCTTAGAAAAATGCCGCATAGTCTGGGATGAATGCACTTTATCTCACAAGTTAGCGTTTGAAGCATTGGACAGGACCTTGGAAGACATACGAGAAAATGACCAGCTCATGGGTGGCATTACAATGGTCATTGCTGGAGACTTTCGCCAGACCCTACCTGCCATTCCTCGAAGCACTCCAGCTGATGAACTGAATGCGTGCCTCAAGCCATCATACCTTTGAAGAAGTGTTCAGACACTGACCCTATCCATAAACATGATAGTACATCTACAAGGAGATCAGGATGCTGGACGGTTTGCAAACCTTCTACCACAGATTGGGAATGGAACTTTCCCTGTTGATTCAGAAGGACAAATAATCATTCCTGAAGGATGTGGAAATGTTCTTAAGTCCTCAACTGAGCTCACTAACATGGTCTACCCAAACATTATCCACCTCTACAAGGACCACAAGTGGCTGCGTGAACGCGCCATTTTGGCACGAAAGAATGAAACAGTGGCTGAAATCAACATGACTCTACCAGAGAGGCTTCCAGGCAGTGAGGCCTCGGTCAAATCTGTTGATACTGTAATCGACCAGGACCAAGCAGTCCAATACCCTGCAGAATTGTTTGGAACCCGCTGGAATGCCTCCGCACCACCTCACTCTCAAGACTGGAACTCCTATAATGCTCTTAAGAAATCTTGAACCACCAATCTTCTGCAATGGCACAAGACTGGTGGTGAAGAGCATGATGCCACATGTACTGGAAGCTACAATACTGACATGAAAAGCTAAAGAAGAGGACGTTTTTATAACAAGGACACCTCTCATCACCACTGATCTGCTATTTGAGTTCAAGCGACTTCAGTTCCCGGTTGAAGTGAGCTTTGCCATGACCATCTACAAATGCCAGGGACAGTCCCTAAAGATGGTTAGCCTAAACATGGTGTTTTCTTGCTTCTCTCGTGGACAGTTCTATGTTTGATGCTCCGGAGTGGGAGCTGGCAAAAATCTCTACATACTTGCTGCAAATGGCAAAACCAAAAATGTGGTCTACCTTAATGCACTACAGTGAGACAATGTGGAACCTCCCTGAGGGTGGCGTACTACCGTGGCCTAGCGAAAGAGCGAATCCGCTAGTATTCAGTATATATATATATATATATATATATATATATATATATATATATATATATATATATATATATATATATATATATATATATATATATATATATATATTCAGTCACAGTCTCATGGGCTCGTGGGCGTGGAGTTCGAATCTGGCAGGTTGAGGTGTTGATTATATATATATATGCAAGTAAATCACTGTAGGTGCGCGTGATCTAGGTATATGCTGATAACCACAAGGAAAAGAAGAAAAACTTTGACGATTCCCAAGCGCTTTCGTGTAATTCACATCTTCAGGGGTAGTACAGACTGCTCACCTGAAGAATAATTCCTTTATATATATATATATATATATATATATATATATATATATATATATATATATATATATATATATATATATATATATATATATGCAAATAAAACTTTTACTGTAGATTGTGATATAGTATGCTGATAACCACAAGGAAGAAAAACACAGGATTCCCAAGCGTTTTCGTGTAATTCACATCTTCAGGGGTGAGTACAGACTAAAGGGTACGATACGATACGAAGTCTTTAGTTAAGAGGTGAAAGAAGATTATTAGGAGTTGAAGGAAAAGTGGTGAAACTGAAATACAGTAGGAGTAGAAAGAATCTGGGCTCAACCAGATCGCTTCATCTTTCTTATTGGTGTTTTGTCTTTTTTCTGCTCCCTTGGGTCGTCAGACCTTTGTATTAATATTGGTTTATTTATATAACGCTGCTTATTATTATTATTTGTTATTGTTGGAGTTAGTGAGCCCGCCCAGGTCCTTGTGTAACTGGGAGGGTAGTCACATTTTTTTTTTATTTATTTTTTTTTTTTGAGGTGTTAGTTAAGTGTTGGTTGTGTTAGTCTAAGGTGCACTGTGGAGGCCTGCCAGGTTCTTGAGTGGAGCTGGTTGGTCACTCTCATGCTATTCCTCTAGTAATGTTTTATGTAGAAATGTATGTTGGGGGCAGGAGGTGGTTCAATTACTTCTTCCTGGCTGACATAGCTGGGAGGGAGTAATCATTATTATTATTAATATTATTAATTTTTTTTTTTTTTTTTTTTTTTTTTTTTTTTTTGGAGTGAGCCCCTTGGGTCCTTGTGTAGCTGGGAGGGTAGTCTATTTTTTTTTTTTTTTTTTTTTTTTGCTAAGATGTTAGTAGTTCAATGTTAAATGTTAAATGTTAAATGTTAAATATTAGTTGTGTTAGTCTAAAGGTACACTGTATGGAGAGGCCTGCCAGGTTCTTAGTGGAGCTGGTAGGTCACTCTCATCTTTTATTCTCTCTATTAATATTTTATGTGTATATTGGGGCAGGAGATGGTTTAATTACTTTCTTCCTGGCTGATTTAAACCAACTGTGTTCTTGGAATTCTTCGTTGTCTATATTATTTATCCAGTTTTGGTATGTTTCTGTGTTAAGTTCAATCACTTTTTTCCAAATATTTGCAGCTTTGTTGTGTATTTCTACATTGATTGCTAGGAGGTTTGCTCTCTTGTGTAGCTGTTCATTATTGATATGGTCTGTATATTTTATGTTATATATAAATCTGAGGGCTATATTTTGTACTGTTTGTAACCTTTTAATGCTCGTTTTACTAAGAGTGTTCAATGGGATGGGTGGGTAGTCCATAATTCTTTTGTTATTAATGCTAAGGTTCTTAAAGCGTTTTATTTTTGATAATCTTATTCTTGCCTGTCGTTCTTTATCTTTTAAGTATATTATATATCCTCGTTTTGTTAGTTTTAGTCCAAGCATCCTGCCTTCAGTGTCGTATGGGTATAGTTCCTGGTCGACTATTACTGGACTTGTTTTGAGCTTGGCTATTGGTATTATCTTGAATGTGTTCTTATTTGTCCTGATTTTCCATTTTTTCTCAAAATCATTTATATTTTTTATCGCTCTTACCGTGTAGAGTGCCATAAATTGGGTTGATTTTCCTGGGTATGATACTATTTGAGTAATATCATCAGCAAACATGCATATTCGCTAAAGGGGGTAGGTTGAGGTGTGTCTGAAGTATAAATTGTATATAGTGTTGGAAAAAGGCATCCTCCTTGAGGTACTCCACTCTCAAGATTAAACATAGTTCCTAAAAAGTTTCCAATTTGAATTTGTGCTCTCCTATCATCTAAATAGTTACACAATATTCTTAGCAAGTATTCGTTAAGTCCCAGTTTTAATATTTTATATTTCAAGCCTAAATGCCAAACTTTATCAAAAGCCTTAGAAACATCCCTTAAAATTATATTGATCTGGTTACCCTTGCTTTTTTCTATTGCAATTATTTCCGTTATTATAGCTATTGCAGTTAGGGTATTTCTATTGGGCATAAATCCATGTTGTCTGTTGTTAGTTTTCCCATGTTGTGTTAAAAAGGCTATAAGTCTTGAATTTAATATATTTTCCAATAGTTTCCCGGTAATTTCTAATAAAGATATTGGCCTGTAGTTTAATATTTCCTTATTGTCCTTACCCTCCTTAGGAATAAATATCATTTTAGCATATTTTAGTTTGTCTGGAAAGTAACCAGTTATTAAGCATGCGTTATAAATGTTTAATAGTGTATTTAAAATGTTTTCAGGTAGATTCATGATCATATTTCGTGTAATACCTGTGAGCCCAGGGACTTTTTCCTTAAATTTCCTCAGACAGTGCATCATTTCTCCCATGGTTATTATTTGATTATTAGGTAATAAGTTATAGTCTATATATTGCCTTGGGGTGATTCTATGTATTTGTCTTCCCATTTCTTCTTCTATCCTTTCTTCGTGTTCACTATCAAAATCTTCATTTCCTCATCTGATATTTTAAAAACTTTTACCCATTCCCTTTTGAATGCTGACTCTTGTTCATTTTCCTCGTGCAATGTTGTTCCATTTTGGTCTTTAATGTATGGTGTTTTTTGCTTGTTGTGCCCCATCATCTTGTTTATGGAAGTCCAAAATGTTTTTGTGTCTTTAGTCATGTCAGCCGCCATTATAATATCATTCCATTTTTATTGTTTGCTTCCTTACATGCGTCTCTTAATTTTATCTGTAGTGCTATCTGTGTCGTATATAGCCATCTGTTACTGCCGTGTCTTTCCATATACCTGTTTATTTCATTGTAATAGGTCTGGATTAATTTAACTTCTTCTGGTAGTCTGTTGTTGGGTAATGTTCTAAAGTGTGAAGTAGGAGTGTGTTTGGTTATAGATGTTTTTATTGCTGAGTGCAGTCTGTCCATTTCTGAGTCTATATCTTCTGTTGTTTTTCCTTGTAGGTTAATCGAGTGGTGATTACTTAAGTCGTCTTTGAAGCTGCCCCAGTCTGTTTTACTCATTTTCAGTCTCTTTTTTATTGGTATCTGTATGGGGCTTGTTGACAGTGTTAGTATAATTGGCAGATGGTCACTGCCTGTAAGAGTTCCCTGTATTATATGGTAATTGAAAAAGGCTTTGTTGTTAGTAAAAATTTTGTCTGGTGTCGATTGTGTATTGTGATTTCTCCAGGTTGGAAAGTTAGGACCCAGATGATTGATTTTCCCTAAATTTATTAATTGATTAAGGGCGTTTCCCACGACGTTATTATTTGTATTGTCAAAAATCCTATGTCTGGCGTTAAAGTCTCCTAAGATGTACATCGGATGACTATTGTTAGCCAATTTTAATAGGTCTTCTATAGGTAAGTAGGGTCGTCTCGGTGGGAGATAAGTAGTAGCAATAATTACGTCTCCTTGAGTTGTATTTATTTTTATTGCTAGAAATTCATCCTGGAAGTCATCAATTAGTTTAAATTTTAAGTTTCTTTTTACCGCTATCGCTACTCCGTCGTTTTTCTCGCCCGATTTATTTCTTTGGTTTACATAATAGTTAAAGAGTTTTATGTTGTTGTTTTCTGTCTCACCGTGACTGTTTATTAGTATAATGTCAGGGTCAATTTCTTGATATATATTACTTAGGTTAATTCTCTCGGTCTTCCAGTTTCTTACGTTGTGTTGTATTATTCTTAAAGTTCTTACTGTTTGTCTAGTGTCCATTATTTCTTATACTTGGATTGTGGCAGTTGGAGTGGAGACCTATCATCCTGTTTCCCGCTTCTGACTCTTCTATACTCTGACGGGTCTACTATTTTAAAGTCTTTGGCCATAATCTTTAGTTTGTCCGTAGTAATTAGTGACCAGACATAATCTTCACTTAGGGATTTTTCTTGATATGTCCACTTGTATATCCCTCCTTCACAGTTTTTTACTATTGTCCCTCCTGTTGGTCTCGATGTTGGGATTCCATGTTTTGTTGTAGTGATAACTTTTAATCCAATTTCTTCAGCAGATTCAGGTTGTATATTGTGATCATTTTCCATCTTATCTTCTCTCCTCCTACTCCTTTGTCTTATAGTCTGTCCTTTTGTTATTTCTATCTTCTCTTTGTCACTTCTAGTCATTTGTCTGGGATCTCTATCAGTCGCTTGTGTTCCTTGTGTATCAGCATTTGCTCTTTGCTCAAACCTTTGTTCGTCTTGATGTAATCTTTCTCTCAGTTCGCTTGCATATGTTGCCTGAAATCGTTTTTCGGATTGTGGATTCTCTGGAAATATCATCTCTGGTAGGTTATTCAATTTAAACATTTTCCTTAATTCCTCATTGTATGATCCGGGTGCAATGATATTGTGCAAATGTGCATGGATCATACTAATCATTACCTTATCATGTATTGGCTCACTTAGGTTTAATACTGTGGATTCTGGTCTATGAGCCTCTTGGACCGCTCTCTTTGCTATTTCGACGTATGTCATATCCTTCTTGTCTTGTTCCTTTTTCCTTGTTTCTTGTTCCTTGTACTTTATCATGTGTTTTTTTATTGGGCATGCCATTGCTAACGTCCTATGTCCTATGTATACATTCCCGTTTCTCTTACAGTTGAGACAGCCAACATGTGTATTCTTACATTCAGTGTAGGTATGGTCGTCGCCTGCACAATCTGAGCAGTACTTTTTTTCTTTTTCCGGACAGTCTCTCGTTGTGTGTTCTTCATATTTGTAGCAGGAGAAGCAAGTTTGCAGACTGATGAATGTCTCCTTCTTTATTTGATGTGGTGTGACTGACATGTTGAATATTAGAAAGCCCTGTTGTAAAAACTTTCTCAGCCATTGACGCTTCTTCAAAAGTAATCTTAAAAACATGAGTATAGTCCTTTATCTTAATGACTTCTTCAATCTTCATCCACCTGTTTTGGCGTTCCAGTTCATCTTTCAGGTCTTCCGATGTCTTCCTCCCGATCTCTTGATCGACTTGACGAACAAAAACTGATCTTTTTGCTTTTTGTTCTGGTGGCATGACAACAATAAGGCCTTCATTGTAAAATATATCTCTTGCTTCTTTTGAAAGGATTTTATCTGAATCAAAGTCATCTTTACAGATTACTTTAAAACCTTCATTGGTGCTGAATATTCTAGTTAGTGGGACTTGCAGTTTGTTGTAAGTGATTTCTGCCACTTTTCCCCTTCCAATAGAGTGTCCCTTATCTCTATGTTTTATTCTAATGCTTGTTGTCATCTTCTTGATTACATCTAATCCTACCTATAACACAGGGCTCCTGCCTGGGAGCAGTGACCCCGCCCCCCCCTCTTGGACGGGCGTCGGGCTCGTAGGGTTCTGCACCCAGGTTACCTGTGACTATAGTTATGTCTAAGAAAGTTGCCACCTACCGGTGACCCCCGGACAAGGGGTGCCCTGCACTATCACAGGTTCCCTTGCCGGATCGACCGTATCGCTAAGTCCCACCTCCCGTTCAAAGAACGGAGTGCATGAGGGGGATGAAAAAAGGAAAGAAGAGGACTTAGAGAGTAGAAACAGCCTACCTACCACGCCACGTTCGGTCAGCCAATCAGAGCACCGCAGTAAACGTGCATATATCACGCCACCGTGGGGCACCACTGATTGGCCAATCCAGGACGTAGACGCACGGGTACTACCCGAGAGAGATCACCACGAGGTCAGGTCTTAAATAGCGAGGGGGGCGGGGGTAGGCGTGGCTTAGTAGTTGACCCCCGCTCCGTGGGCGGCGCTGGTTGACCTAGACCACGAGGCATACACTGGGGAATTCGCGGGATCTGCTACTCAGCGACAAACAGCGTTTGTAGGGGAGAAATCCACTACAGTATCCCGGCGGTCGTAATACAATGGAGTGAAAATTTTGTGATTTTTTAAGATGGGCCATGGTGTATGGTGTACACCATGCCGTGGTACCCGACTGTCGTTTGTTGTTACTACGTCATCGTAGTGTAGTCAGGTGTACCAACTGGCGGAAGACTTGGAGGTTGGCACCCGTGACCATCAAAACATTGGCGCTTTAAACTTTTCCCGGGAGGTGGCACTGGCATGGCTAACTTGAATATCAAGGGAAGGAGCACCTTATTTGTCTATTTTTTTGGATTGTAAGCCAATTTTGGGTATGAAATACGATTACATAGAGTGAATATGGGTAAATAAGGCTGATAACATAAAGAATTCAGTTTGTCACTAGAGAATTTTGGGGTCCGACTAATTACCCAAATGTACCCAAATGTAGCCGCAATGAAGTCACATGATGGTCCTACAAGAATAAATCGGACTGCCAATCACTTCTCGACTGGTATTTGGTGTCACGAAGTCATAAAAAATTGGTAAACTTAATTTAATCTGAATTAATAGATTGAGTGCATGTACCTAACCTAACCTAACCTAACACAACTCAGATTAAATTAAGTTTACCAATTCTTTGTGACTTTATGACACCAAATAATAATCGAGAAGTGATTCACAGCCCGATTTATTCTTGTAGGACCATCATGTGACTTCATTGCGACTACATTTGGGTAATTACTCGCTCCCTCGGTACATGTACGCGATCTATTAACGCAGATTAAAGTAAGTTTACCAATTTTTTGTGACTTTGTGACACCAAATACTAGTCGAGAAGTGATTGGCAGTCCGATTTATTCATGTAGGACCATTATTTGACTTCAATGCGGCTACATTTGGCTACATTTGGGTAATTAGTCGGACCAGAATTATGGCCTGGTCTGTGGATGAAGTCCAAAGTATTATGCATTATGCATACCAAAGTATTATGCATTATATATTATGACAGTTATGAACACACTGTACAGATGAATTGTGATAAATCTTGAAAAATATCAACATACTGTAGTGGACGTCTCCCCTACAAACTGCTTATCCATTCCAATGTGCCGCCTTCCCTAGCAACCAACCAGATGTTACCGTATCTTAGCAACGGAACCAGTCACCGGCGACTTTCTGGGTTTTCCCAACATGATTCATAGAGGACTGGCGGCTGCTGCTGGGTATATAAGCTCTGTCTCTCCATTGAGATTCATTCTGAACATTCTTCTTGAACAAGCAACACCTCCTCCTCCGCCGCTGCCTGGCTGCCTTCGCTTCTCCTCGTCTGCCTGGCGGCCCTCGCTCCCGCCAGCGAGCATGGCGACCCACCAGCTGTCCTTCTCTGAGCTTCCTCACCAACCAACCCTCATTCTGCACCTCCAGCACCAGACTGTCTATCATATAACTTATATTATACAAGAAAACCACATTAGAGTTTCCTTCCATCCTGAGTGCTAGACAACATTAATATCTCGATACCCCTACAATGGTGACTCCCGGAGATAAGCACTCACACAGGATGGAGGAGACACTGATCACTCTCCCAGTCTTCAAGCAGACACCGGCTCCTCTTCCTGCCC
>NW_024748864.1:2500-12500 GCF_018991925.1 Homarus americanus
AAAAATATAGAAATATGTATTATGTATATTTATTGAATATGTACTAGTATTTAGAACACACACACACACACACACACACACACACACACACACACACACACACACACACACACATCACCACACCCCCACCGTCCAAATATTGACATCGGAGGCCAACACCCACCACCACCACACCATCACCAACTAACTCAACACCACCATCACCACACCACCACCACCACCACATTACACCAAACCCACCTACCACCACCACCACCACCACCACCACTGCCATCATCACCACCACCACCCACCACTACCACTATCACCACCACCACATGCTGAAGGTGAGAGGTGCTGGGTTTTGCATCAATAATCACGTAGAGCGGATACTAAAGTCTGTCATGTCTTAACCAATTTCTGCCTGTCACCACTCTCACCACTACCACCACTACCCAGAGATATAATGAGAGTATATACTGTATGTGTGTGTGTGTGTGTGTGTGTGTGTGTGTGTGTGTCCAGTTATCAGTATAGAATATTTACATAGTCAGATCACGTTCATCTATGCATGTTATTATTATCCTGTCTGTATTTTTAGAGGGGAGTGTGTTGGGGGGGGATGACGAGGGGCATGAGAGAGGGGTGTTTGGGTGTTGGGGTAACTATGTATAGGTATGTGTGTATGCATCAGTGTTTGTGTCTGTATGTATGTATGTATGTATATATGTTTATATTTACCCTCCTCAATGTCCAAGTTTCTGTCCAATTTACACACATGGTCGACAGTTCAGTGACGTCATCGATAACTAACAGTAAATTCTTCACACACTCCCACACACACACACGGTCCTTCTGTAAGTACCGACCAACATATCATCCTCGGATAGTTTTGATGCCATTCCATATTAACAATTTTTAACACAACACAACACAACACAACACAGTACTTCATTATTTAACTTGTAACTATGTGACCAGGTAAGAATTTGAGACCACAGATTATGTACACCTGTTAATTAAACATCGTAAAGCTCTCTGGTGTGATAATAGGGAGAGTTAGTTGTTAGTTGGGAATAGCTAGTTATTGGCTAGAGTTATTAGGTTGGTTAGGCTGACTGCCAGGTTAGTTTATTATATTGTTGTTGTTGTGGGTAAGTAGTAGTACTAGTAGTAACATTAACATTATCATTATCAATAAACACGAAGCTAACTCAGTCTCCAAACGTAACTATCAATTCAATTCAAAAACTCAATCTATTAATGTACACTTTTGTAGAATAAAACTCTACAGCGTCCACACAACATATTCACTTTATAATATATATATATATATACAGGTATATATATATATTTTAATTAACAGAAAACGTATAAAAATAGCGAGTGAGAAATAAAGAAAAAACATTTAAGATTTGTCAATAAAATCCATATATTTTTGCAAATTTTGTCATGAGTGTATTTTTCAGTTTGACAATTTTAATCTTTGAATAAATATATGTATGTATGTATGTACAGGTGTATGTATGTATATATGTATGTCTGTCTGTCTGTATGTATGTATGTATGTATGTATGTATGTATGTATGTATGTACAGGTGTGTATGTATGTATATATGTATGTCTGTCTGTATGTATGTATGTATGTACTGTATGTATGTATGTATGTATGTATGTATGTATGTATGTATGTATGTACAGGTGTGTATGTACAGGGGTGTATGTACAGGGGTGTATGTATGTATGTATGTATGATAATAATAATAATAATGATAATAATAATAATAATAATAATAATAATAAACGGTTTAGTAATAGAGTTTAGCCGGTGGTTGAAAATATACAGACTTACATTTGATTTAGATATAATATGTGCATGTATGTATGTATGTACAGGGGTGTATGTATGCATGTATGTATGTATGTACGAATGTATGTTTGTATGTATTTACACCTGTAGTGTAATGGTCAGCATACTCGCCTCGCAAGCGACTGACCGGGTTCGATCCCCGAGCAGGGTGAAACTATGTAAAGCTTTTGTGTGTCTGTGGTGTGTGTGTGTGTCTGTGTGGTCTGTGTGTGTTCACCAGCAGTAATTGAACCTGGATGTTAATTGAAATACGATTGTGTTCCGAGGTAATGGTTAGTTAGTGCAGTTGAGAGCTGTCCGGTCTTCTCGGACTATTCCTTGACACTGGGTCATGCAGCTCGTTAACTCAGGGTGTGGTTGTTGTGTTGGCGACAGCTTCTACACCTTAAACAAATTCACGCCTAGGTGGTTTTGGGCCGGCCATCCTCGTATATGTGTGTATAATATGTATGTCTGTGTGTTTTATCTTAAACAACTAACTATTATTAATACTACAATAAATATTTTTAAAACCACAATACAATACCACTGTAATAGACCGTTTCATAAAGAAGAATTATATAAATGGGTTAATTACATTTGATTTATATATTGATTCACCACCTTGTAACTTTCCACTGGCTGGAGGTGACATGTTCAATGCACGTGATATGTGCCACGGGAAGCTGCGTCATACTATGCTGAGTAAAGGCATAAGTAGCCGGCTCTGCCACCTGAAGGGACAGTAGCTTGACATCCTTGACTAGAGAAAGACGTTATTTGAGAGCCGCAGTGGATGACTCGTCTTCGAGGAGGACGACGTGCCTATTCCGCTCTCGATGGGTCACTACTCAGAGTCACACTCACAATCTTACATCGAACGGACGTAATTAAACGGTCTATTTACACAGCCGCCGCCCTCTCTCTTCACGCTCATTAATAGTGGAAGTTACGGTTGATCTACACTCAGGAATTATATAAACAATACTTTTTAATAAAAGCAGAAACTACGATTGGGTTTCGTTACTAAAGCGCAATATAATATAAATGTACTGGCCTTGTTAACTTTGAATTAACCAACTAGTTCACCACAATTATTAGTTACAGAGGAAATTACAGCAAGATAAGTGATTACAGCAACCGATACATTATTACACGACATTACACAACATCACATAACATCACTATATTCAAATAACTTTGGTTCTTTACAATACGTATTCTATAAAACTTAAAATAACAATAATCAAAATCGAAGTATGTTATATCTTCTTTACTTAATGACTCAGTTGGTCGTTTGAGTAATTAACGACTTGGTAATGGTAGTTTGGGTAGTTAGGTAATTGTCAATTTAGAATCAGGTGTTAATTACAAGGGCCTGTCTATGAGGGAGAAGCTCAGTTGTATTTAGAGCCTGTGTGTGTGTGTGTGTGTGGCGTAATTGGGAACCTGGATGTTAATCGATTTGCGGATCGTATTCCGCAATAGTTAGCCAGTGCAGTTGGCGAGCTGTCCGGTCTTCTCGCACTATTCCTTGACACTGGGTCATGCAGCTCGTTAACTTAGGGCGTGGTTGTGCTGGCGACAGCTTCTACACCTTAACAAATTCACACCTAGAACGCCCTTGGCCATCATCTCGAGGGGCTTCCATTATGTAAGTTTGCACGTGTGCACGTCCGGATACCAATGTACCAACAAAACCGGATACCATGGGGATTAAATCGAAAAAATAGTCCCGTCATCCGTATATTTTCTGGGGTCCAAAAACTCTCTCCACCCACATCCATCACCCACCCGTCTATCACCCACACCTGTACATCACCCACACCTGTCCATCACCCACACCTGTACATCGCCCACACCTGTCCATCACAACCTGTCCATCACCCACACCTGCACACCCACACCCGCACACCTTCCAACACCTGTCCATCACCCAACCTGTCCATCACCCACACCCTGTCCACCACACCTGTCCATCACCACACCTGTCATCACCCACACCTGCACAACCTACACTTGCATCACCCACACCCGTCCATCACCCACACCTGTCCACCCACACCTGTACACCCACCTGCACAAACCCACACTGTACATCACCCACATCTGTCCACCCACACCTGTACATCACCCACACCTGCACACCCACACCTGTACATCACCACACCCACCATCACCCACACCTGCACTCACCCACACCTGTCCATCACCCACACACACCCACACCCGTCCACACCCGTCCACCCACACCCGTACATCACACCCGTCCACCACCCCAACCTGCTACCCACACCGTCCACACCTCACCCACACCACACCAACACTGACCACCCACACCACTGTCACCCACACCACACACCTGACCACCCCACACCCACCTCCACCCACACCCGTCCACCCACACCTGCACATCACCCACACCTGTCCACCACCCACACCTGCACACCCACACCTGTCCACTCACCCACACCTGCACACACCCACACCCGACCACCCACACCTGCACCCACACCTGTCCACCAACCTGCACCCACCCACCCACACCCTGCACACCCACACCCGTCCACCCAACCCCTGCACACCCACACACCCACACCTGACCACCCACACCTGCACTCACCCCACACCCGTCCACCACCCCAACCTGTACACCCACACCTGTCCACACCCGTCCATCACCCACACCTGCAATCACCCACACCTGTCCCACACACCTGTCCACACCCACACCTGTCCACCCCAACCTGTCCACCCCAACCTGTACACCCACACCTGCCACACCTGCACCAACACCGTCCACCCTAACCTGTACATCACCCACACCTGTCCATCACCCCAACCCACATCACCCACACCTGTCCATCACCCACACCCAGCACAACCACACCTGTCCATCACCCCACCTGTACATCACCCACACCTGCATCACCCACACCTGTCCATCACCCACACCTGTCCATCACCCCACCCGTCCACACCCTGCACCCACACTGTCCAACCTGCACCCACACCCACACCTGCACACCCACACCTGTCCACCCACACCCGTCCAACCAAACCCGCACACACCTGCACACCCAACCACAACCCACACCCGTCCACCCACACACCTGTCCATCACCCACACCACCTGTCCATCACCCCAACCTGCACACACCCACACCTGTACACCCACACCTGTACATCACCCACACCTGTCCACCACCTAACCTGCACATCACCCACACCTGTCCATCACCCACACCTGCACTCCACACCTCACACACCCGTCCACCCGACCAACCCGACCAACACCAACCACACCCACACCCACACCCGTCCACCCACACCCTGCACCCACGCCCACACCTGCACCCACACCCACACCCACACCTGCACATCACCCACACCTGTCCACCAACCTGCACCCACACCTGTCCATCACCCACACCTGCACATCACCCACACCTGTACACTCACCCGTCCACCCACACCTGTCCACCCACACCCGTCCACACCCACACACCTGTACATCACCCACACCACATCCCCACACCTGTCCATCCCCAACCCAACCTGTCCACCACCCCACACCTGTCCACCACCCACACCTGTACACCCACACCCGTCCACCCACACCCGTCCACACACCCGTCCACCCACACCTGCACCCACACCCGTCCACCCCAACCTGCACCCACACCTGCACACCCACACCTGCACACCCACACCTGTCCACCAACCCCAACCTGTACATCACCCACACCTGTCCACTCCACCTGTACATCACCCACACCTGTACATCACCCACACCTGTACACCCACACCTGTCCATCACCCACACCTGTCCATCACCCACACCTGTCCATCACCCACACCTGTGCACATCACAACCTGACCATCAACCAACCCTGCACACCTGTCCACCCACACACCTGTACTCACACCACATCACCCACAACCTGCACCCACACCCGTCCACCCACCTGCACCCACACCACACCCACACCTGCACCCACACCCGTCCACCCACACCTGCACATCACCCACACCTGTACATCACCCACACCTGTACATCACCCACACCTGTACATCACCCACTCAACACACCCACACCTGCATCACCCAATACCTGACCACCCAACCAACTGTCCATCACCACACCTGTCCACCCACACCCAGTCCACCCACAACCTGTACATCAACTACCTGTCCATCACACCTGTCCATCACCCACACCTGTACATCACCCACCTGTACATCACCCACAATCTACATCACCCACACCTGTACATCACCCCACACCTGTCCATCAACCCCACCTGTCCATCACCCACACCTGTACATCACCCACACCTGTACATCACCACTCCCCACCCTGCACCCCAACCCCACCACCCGTCCATCCACACCTGTCCACAACCCCACCTGTCCACCCACACCTGTCCATCACCCACACCCACACCCCAACCTGCATACACCCACCCGTACATCACCCACCAACACTGACCCCACCCGTCCATCACCCACACCTGTCCATCACCCACACCTGTCCATCAACCAACCTGTACATCACCACACCTGCACACACCCACACCCACACCTGCACATCACCCACACCCTGCACAACCCACACCACCCTGCACATCACCCACACCTGTCCACCATCCACACCTGTCCAACCACCCACCCGTCCACCCACACCCGCACATCACCCACACCTGTCCACCCACACCCCACCCACACCACACTCACCCCAACCTGCACACCCACACCCACATCACCCACACCCCACATCACCCCAACCTGTCCATCACCCCACACCTGTCCATCACCCACACCTGTCCATCACCCCTAACCTGCATCACCCAACCTGTACTCACCCACACCCCAACCCCCACCTGTCCACCAACCCACACCCACACCCATCCATCACCCACACCCAACCCCACCCACACCTGCACACCCAACCTGTCCAACCCCAACCTGTACACCCAACCTGCACACACCGTCCACCCACACACCCTGCACACCCACACCTGTACACCCACACCCGTCCATCACCCACACCTGTCCACACCCACACCTGCACACCACCACACCTGCACACCCACACCTGTACATCACCCACACCCCACACCCCACACCCACCCACACCCGTCCACCCACACCTGCACACCCACCCTTGACACCCAACTGACCATCACCCACACCTGTCCACCCACACCTGCACACCCACCCGTCCACCCCACACCTGTACACACACCAACCTGTCCAACCCACACCTGTCACACCCACACCCGTACACACCACACCTGCACACCCACACCTGCACATCACCCACACCCGTCCATCACCCCAACCTGTACACCCACACCTGTACACCCACACCTGTACACCACACCTGAACAACCACACCTGAACAACACACCAGTACCCACACATACACCCCACACCAGTACACACACCTGTACACCCATACCTGTACACCCACACACAGACACCCACACCTGAACACCTACACCTGTGCACATGTAGTGGTATACAGTAAACTCACCTGTTTTGTTTACATTGTTTAGGGACCAGGTGAGTGGGGTGCCGGCGTGACACAGATAGTCTACCTCACTGTGAGTACTCCTTAAGTCTCCCTTAAGTCTCTCCCTTAAGTCTCTCCTTAAAGTGTCTCCTTAAGTCTCTCCTCAAGTGTCTCCTTAAGTGTCTCCCTCAAGTGTCTCCCTTAAGTGTCTCCTGCTAAGTGTCTCCCGTAAGTGTCTCCCTTAAGTGTCTCCTTAAGTGTCTCCTAAAGTGTCTCCCTTAAGTGTCTCCTTAGTGTCTCCTTCAAGTGTCTCCCTCAAGTGTCTCCTTAAGTGTCTCCTTAAGTGCTCCTTAAGTGTCTCCCTTAGTGTCTCCTCAAGTGTCTCCCTCAAGTGTCTCCCTTAAGTGTCTCCTTAGGTATGCTCCCTTAAGTGTCTCCCTTAAGTGTCTCCTCAGGTGTCTCCCTCAAGTGTCTCCTTAAGTCTCTCCTTAAAGTCTTCCCTCAAGTCTCTCCCTCAAGTGTCTCCCCTTAAGTGTCTCATAAGTCTCTCCTCAAGTGTCTCCTCAAGTGTCTACCCTTAAGTCTCTCCTTAAGTCTCTCCCTCCAGAGTCTCCCTTAAGTCTCTCCTTAAGTGTCTCCTTAAGTCTCTCCCTTAAGTCTCTCCCTCAAGTGTCTCCCTTAAGTGTCTCCTTAAGTGTCTCCCTCAAGTGTCTCCCTCATAATGTCCTTAGTGTCTCCTTAAGTGTCTCCCTTAAGTGTCTCCCATAAGTGTCTCCATTAATGTCCCCTCAAGTGTCTCCTTAAGTCTCTCCTTAAGTCTCTCCTCAAGTCTCCCTCAAGTGTCTCCCTTAGTGTCTCCCTTAAGTGTCTCCTTAAGTGTCTCCCTCAAGTCTCTCCCTTAAGTCTCTCCCTCAAGTGTCTCCTTAAGTCTCTCCTTGGAGTCTCTCCCTCAAGTCTCTCCTTAAGTCTCTCCTTAAGTGTCTCCTTAGGTCCTCCTCCAAGTGTCTCCCTCAGAGTGTCTCCTTAAGTCTCTCCTAAGGTCTCTCCTCAAGTCTCTCCCTCAAGTGTCTCCCTTAGGGTGTCTCCCTTAAGTCTCTCCCTCAAGTGTCTCCTCAAGTGTCTCCCTTAAGTCTCTCCTTAAGTCTCCCTCAAGTCTCTCCTTAGTCTCTCCTTAAGTGTCTCCTTAAGTCTCTCCTTAGAGTCTCTCCTCAAGTGTCTCCTCAAGTGTCTCCCTCAGGTGTCTCCTTGAGTCTCTCTCCTTAAGTCTCTCCTCAAGTCTCTCCCTTAAGTCTCTCCAAGTGTCTCCTTAAGTCTCTCCCTTAAATCTCTCCCTCAAGTGTCTCCCTTAAGTCTCTCCCTTAAGTCTCCTCAAGTCTCTTCCCTCAAGTCTCTCCCTTAGATGTCTCCTTAAGTGTCTCCTTAAGTGTCTCCCTCAGAGTCTCTCCTTAAGTCTCTCCCTCAGTGTCTTTAAGTCTCTCATAAGTCTCTCCCTCAAGTCTCCCTTGAGTCTCTCCTCCAAGTCTCTCCTTAAAGTGTCTCCCTTAAGTCTCTCCCTTAAGTCTCTCCCTCAAGTCTCTCCCTTAAGTGTCTCCCTCAAGTCTCTCCCTTAAGTGTCTCCTTAGTGTCTCCTTAAGTGTCTCCTTTATGTCTCCAAGTCTCTCCTCCAAGTGTCTCCTTAAGTGTCTCCCTTAAGTGTCTCCCTAAGTGTCTCCTAATTGTCTCCCTTAGGTCTCCCTCAAGTGTCTCCTCAAGTGTCTCCTTAAGTCTCTCCTAGGTTTCTCCTCAAGTGTCTCCTCCAAGTGTCTCCTTAGTCTCTCCCTCAAGTCTCTCCCTCAAGTGTCTCCCTCAAGTGTCTCCTTAAGTCTCTCCTTAAGTCTCTCCCTCAAGTCTCTCCTCAAGTGTCTCCCTCAAGTGTCTCCTTTAAGTCTCTCCTCAAGTGTCTCCCTCAAGTGTCTCCCTCAAGTGTCTCCTTAAGTGTCTCCTTAAGTCTCTCCCTCAAGTGTCTCCCTCAAGTGTCTCCCAGTCTCTCCTTAAGTCTCGTCTCCCTCGTCTCTCCTTAGTCTCCTCAGTGTCTCCTCGTGTCCCTTGTCTCCTTAGTCTCTCCCTCAAGTCTCTCCTGTCTCCCTTAAGTGTCTCCTTAAGTGTCTCCTTAGTCTCTCCTCAGTGTCTCCTCAAGTGTCTCCTTAAGTCTCCTTAAGTCTCTCCTTAATTGTCTCCCTCAAGTGTCTCCTCAAGTGTCTCCTTAATTGTCTCCTTAATTATACCTCCCTTAATTATACTTCCTTAAGATTGTCTCCTTGTTGTGTCCCTTGTTTCTCCATATAAAATTTCTCCCTTCTCCCTCTCCTTCAAGACTCACCATTAATTCTCTCTCCTTAACTCCTTAATTTTCGTCTCCTTAAAGTATCTATAAGGCTGTTGTGTGTCCTTAACTAGGGGGTGTAGAGGGGAACAAGGGGAGACTGAGGGGAGGAGGGTAAGTAGGAGGGAACAGGAGGAGGGGACTGAAGGGGGTGAGAGGGGGACTGAGGGGGGAGGGAGGAGGAGGAGAACAGGGAATGGATGGTGACAGTTTTTCCTGCCTCCTCTTTACCCTTCTTCCTCCTCTTCCTGTCTTTTCTTCCTCTATTTTTTTCTGTCTCTCTTCTCTCTCT
>NW_024748864.1:15000-27900 GCF_018991925.1 Homarus americanus
CCATATTATATATATACTTATTGTAGCAACCATGTACTTATATATATACTTATGTATATACTTATATATATATATGCTGTGCTTTCTTCTTAATACTTACTTATATGCTCTTTCTTCTTATATACTTATGCCATAACCTTGTAGCAAGCCTTATATACACCACCACCACCACCACCACCACCACCACCACCACCACCACCACCACCACCACCCACCACTCAACTAAATCATTACAATATAAATAATAAACCTGACTAATGTGTTGACGGTCTTATAAACGAACATTGTATAAACACTTGTACAGGTAAACAGGTGTTACGGCCGGTGTAAACAACCTGTCTTTTGTCCTTTCAGTTGTTTCTCCTAATTGGATCAGATCTGTTGTTTGGTGTTGTTTGTACTGAATAATGAGTCGAGTGAACAATGTTTTTGCATTGAAATTATTACAAGGGGGGGAGTAGTGGTGATGAATGTGTTGTATGTCAGTAGTATTGTTGGTGATGATTAGGGTCCTGGTTGTATTGGTTGTCGTAGATGGTAGTGTTAGGTATTGAGTAGTGATAGTGTGGAGATATCACCCAACATCCTCCTCCCTACTGCTATCCCTCCACCATTTAATCTGATCTACAATCATCAAAAAAATTCTATATTGTCTTTTCCTCCCTGACCAATTGTCTTTACCTCCCCTGGCCATTTGTCTTTACCTCCCTGGCCAATGTCTTCACCTCCCTGGCCATTTGCTACCTCCCTGGCCAATGTCTTCACCTCCCTGGCCATTTTGTCTTTACCTCCCTGCCCATTTGTCTTTACCTCCTGGCCATTTGTCTTTACTCCCCTGGCCATTTGTCCCTCTAGCCATTTTCCTTACCTCCTGGCAATTGTCTTTACTCCCTAGCCACTTTGTCTTTACCTCCCTGGCCATTTTCTTTACCTCCCTGGCCAATTGTCTTTACCTCCCTAGCCATTGTCTTTACCTCCTGGCCATTTTTCTTTACCTCCTGGCAGTGTCTTTACCTCCCTGGCCATTTTGTCTTTACCTCCTGGCCATTTGTCTTTACCTCCCTGGCCATGTCTTACTCCCTGGCCATTTGTCTTCACTCCTGGCCATTTGTCTTTACCTCCTGGCCATTTGTCTTTACCTCCGGATGTTTTACTCCTGGCCATTTGTTTTTCTCCTGGCATTTGTCTTTACTCCTGGCCATTTGTCTTTACCTCCTGGCCATTTAGGAGTGCAAGAGCTCTCAATGGCCATACTCCCTCGGTTAGCTTTTGATAGCTTACCCTGTTTAGCTGTGTCTCTGAAACCTTCCAGCTATATTTTAGTGTCTTTAGGCCTCTCTACCCCTCCTCAGCTGGCCTCTCACCGCTCCCTCCGCTGGCCTCCTCACCCGCTCCTCAAGCTGGCCTCTCTCACCCGCTCCTCAGCTTGCCTCTCTCACCCTCCTCAAGCTGGCCTCTCTTACCCTCTCAGCCTCTCTTACCTCTCCTCAGCTGGCGTCTCTACCTGCTCCTCAAGCTGGCGTCTCTTACCACTCCCTACAGGTCTGGCTCATTTAACATGTCCCTACCCACACTAGTCACAGCCCTGATGAGCCTGAACCTGAGTCGAGCCCTGAGCCCTGGTGAGCCCTGAGACCTGGTGAGCCCCTGGGTCCTGGTAAGCCTGAGTCCTGGTGGCCCTGATCCCTGATGGCAGAAACCCTGAATCAGGAGTTCTGAGTCCTAACCTGAACCCGCACTTTAGCCTTGAGCCCTAAGCCCGAACCCACCCAGCCGTAGCCCTAAAGCTGCCTGACCTTGTGTGAACTCTGGACCCTGTAGCCCTGAACCCGTAGCCCTGAACCCTGAGCCGTAACTGTAAGCACGTAACCGTGGCCTGAGCCGTGAACCCTGAATTCTGAGCTGGTGTTGACTCAGGGAGCCTCGCCTCACTGCTCCTTTGTACCAAGCAATTTGTTGCTGCTGTTGAACTAGGCCCTATTGTACCCCTGGCCGGCCAATACTGGCACTGTTCTGGCCCATAATACTGCATGTGCCCTTAATACTGACACTGTTCTGGTCCTTAATACTGGCACTGTTCTGGCCCTTAATACTGACTACTGTTCTGGCCCTTATTGCCTTTTGTTCTGGCCCTTAATACTGGCACTGTTCTGGCCTTTAATACTGGCACTGTTCTGGCCCTTAATACTGACACTGTTCTGGTCCTATACTGGCTTTGGCCCTATACTGACACTGTTCAGGTCCTTAATACTGGCACTGTTTCTGGCCCATTCTGACACTGTTCCTTATATACTGCTTTTCTTGCCTACCACTGTTCAGGTCCTTAATACTGGCACTGTTCTGGCCCTTAATACTGACACTGTTCTGGCCTTTAATACTGCTTTGTTCTGGCCTAATACTGACACTGTTCTGGCCCTTAATACTGGCACTGTTCTGGTTTCTTATACTGGACTGTTCTGGCCCTATAATACTGGCACTGTTCTGGCCCTTAATACTGACTGTTCTGGCCCTTAATACTGTTCTGGCCAATACTGGCACTGTTCTGCCCTTATTACTGACACTGTTCTGGCCCTTAATACTGGCACTGTTCTGGCTGGCACTGTTCTGGCCCTTAATACTGACACTGTTCTGGCTAATACTGGCACTGTTCTGGTTCTTAATACTGACACTGTTCTGGCCCTTAATACTGGCACTGTTCAGGTCCTAATACTGGCACTGTTCTGGCCCTTATACTGACACTGTTCTGCCCTTAATACTGGCACTGTTCTGGCCCTTAATACTGCATTGTTCTGGTCCTATACTGACACTGTTCTGGCCCTTAATACTGACACTGTTCAGGTCCTAATACTGCTGTTCTGGCCCTTAATACTGACACTGTTCTGGCCCTTAATAGCACTGTTCTGGCCCTTAATACTGGGACTGTTCTGGCCCATAATACTGGCACTGTTCTGGCCTTCCTTTAACTGTTGGTCGCCAATACTGACATGTTCTGGCCCTTAATACTGGCACTGTTCTGGCCCTTAATACTGGCACTGTTCTGGCCCTTAATTACTGACATTCTGGCATAATACTGGCTGTTCTGGTAATACTGGCACTGTTCTGGTCCTTAATACTGACACTGTACTGGCCCTAATACTGGCACTGTTCTGGCCCTTAATACTGGACTGTTCTGGCCCTTAATACTGGCACTGTTCTGGCCCTTAATACTAGCACTGTTCTGGCCCAAATACTGCTGTTCTTTCCTTAATACTGCTTTCTTGCGCCCTAAATACTGGCACTGTTCTGGTCCTTAATACTGGCACTATCCTTATTTTAAATTACTGACAACGTATTCCAGGCATTACTCCAGTGGCACTATTCCAGCCAAGCACTATTCCAGGCTGGCCCTATATCCAGCCTGGCAGTATTCCGGCCTGATACTATCCTAGCAAGCACTTCATTGGTATTTTATTCCAGCCAGGCCTATTCCAGCCGGATAGGTAGAGTCGGCGGCAGCTGTGATGTCACGGACTGAAATCGCCGCTGGATAAATCGTATTCCTGTTCGTATTTCCGGGTTGGGTTTTGGGGATCGTTTCTGGCCGCCATGACACTTTTCATACGCCACTTAATATATCCAGGTTGTGTTACGGAGTTCATTTCTGACCACAATAACACCTTCATATAAGCCAGATATTAATTTCAGGTTGTGTTATGGCTCTCATTTCCGACCAGGTTAAGGCCTTCATATATGCCGAGTGATGTTTCCGGGTTGTATAAAGCTCCCAGTAGCTGTGTAAATCGGCTTTATTTCCGAGTTGTATTATGGCGACGATTTTGTTTTAATGATATTCCACGCCATCATGATAACGCCACTTCATAATCCGTATATATATATATATATATATATATATATATATATATATATATATATATATATATATATATATATATATATATATATATATATATATATATATATATACAGCAATATTTCCGGGTTTTATTATGGCGCTGTACCATGATTGCACTTCAGTCCCAGAATATACTCGGCCGTATTTCCGGGTTGTACAGTATAGTGGAGGGGATAGAGAGTAGGTCTGCCCCCCCCAATATTTCCGACTCATGTTACGGAGGATGTTATAGTAAAGGGGTATATATCGTCGTTATATACGGGTATACTGTAGATATACCCATATTTATTTCAAAGCATATTATTATATTTCACAGTCCATAGAATAAGGTATACTGTAGCACCTCCAGAAGCTGTACAGTATATCGCACCACACAACGATATACACCACACAACGATATACACCACACAACGATATACACCACACAACGATATACACCACACAACGATACACCACACAACGATACACCACACAACGATATACACCACACAACGATATACACCACATAACGATATCACCATACAACGATATACACCACACAACGATATACACCATACAACGGTATACACCATACAACGATATACACCACACAACGATATACACCACAACGATACACCCACAACGATACACCACACAACGATATACACCACACAACGATATACACCACACAACGATATACACCACACAACGATATACACCACACAACGATATACACCACATAACGATATACACCACACAACGATATACACCTACCCGATATACACCACATAACGACCTGCAATATACACCACGATATACACCACACAACGGTATACACCATACAACGATATACCACAACGATATACACACAAGCAATTATACAACATATACACCATACAACGATATACCACACAACGATATACACCATACAACGATATACACCACATAACGATATACACCATACAACGATATACACCACATAACGATATACACCACATAACGATATACACCACATAACGATATACACCACAAAACGATATACACCATACAACGATATACACCACACAACGATATACACCACAAAACGATATACACCACATAACGATATACACCACATAACGATATACACCACACAACGATATACACCACAAAACGATATACACCATACAACGATATACACCATACAACGATATACACCACACAACGATATACACCATACAACGATATACACCACAAACGATATACACCATACAACATTCGCACCACACGTATACACCACATAACGATATACACCATACAACGATATACACCAATAACGCCACAACGATATACACCACAACGATATACCACAACGATATACACCACATAACGATATACACCATACAACGATATACACCACACAACGATATACACCACACAACGATATACACCACACAACGATATACACCACATAACGATATACCACACAACGATATACACCATACAACGATATACACCACACAACGATATACACCATACAACGATATACACCATACAACGATATACACCACACAACGATATACACCACAACGATATACACCATACAACGATATACCACAACGATATACACCGCATAACGATATACACCATACAACGATATACACCACACAACGATATACACCATACAACGATATACACCACATAACGATATACACCATACAACGATATACACCACACAACGATATACACCACAAAACGATATACACCATACAGGCGATATACACCATACAACGATATACACCACAACGGTATACACCATACAACGATATACACCACTCACGATATACACCACAAAACATATACACCATACAACGATATACACCATACAACGATATACACCACACGAACGGTATACACATACAACGATATACACCACACAACGATATACACCATACAACGATATACACCACACAACGATATATACCACACAACGATATACACCACACAACGATATACACCACACAACGATATATACCACACAACGATATACACCACCAACGATATACACCACACAACGATATACCACACAACGATACACCACACAACGATATACACCACACAACGATATACACCACACAACGATATACACCACATAACGATATACACACCGCAATATACACCACACAACGATATACACCACAACGATATATCACACCATACAACGATATACACCACACAACGATATACACCACATAACGATATACACCACATAACGATATACACCACACAACGATATACCACACAACGATATGCACACACGATATACCGCCACGGATATACACCACACAACGATATACACCACACAACGATATACACCACATATCGATATACACGCAACGATATACACCACACACGATATACACCACACAACGATATACACCACACAACGATATACACCACACAACGATATACACCACACAACGATATACACCACACAACGATATACACCACACAACGATATACACCATACAACGATATACACTGCACAACGATATACACCACACAACGCGATACCACCACATATCGATATACAACGTATACCACACAACGATATACACCACACAACGATATACACACACAACGATATACACCACATAACGATATACACACACAACGATATACACCACACAACGATATACACCACATAACGATATACACCACACAACGATATACCACATAACGATATACACCCACAATATACACCCACACAACGATATACACCATACAACGATATGCACCACACAACGATATACACCACACAACGATATACACCACACAACGATATACACCACACAACGATATACACCACATAACGATATACACCCACATAACGATATACACCATACAACGATATGCACCACACAACGATATACACCACACAACGATATACACCACACAACGATATACACCACACAACGATATACACCACACAACGATATACACACACAACGATATACACCACACAACGATATACACCATACAACGATATTCACCATACAACGTACTGTATATGTTCTACTGTATTTATTGGTATATTTTAGCTCATATAAGTATACAGATATATTTAGATTTAGTTTTAAAATAATATATAAACTAACACACACACACACACACACACACACACACACACACACACACACACACACACACTCACACACACACACACACACACACAGTTATACTTTGGGTATATTTACATTATATACTTTTTTTGGGGAGTATATTTTTTCCCAAGCATATTTTTCTCTCTTAAGTTAAGCCATATTTATCCTGTTATATTTTCCCAGCAGTTTGTAGGCCATGTTGATGCTCCTGGGGTATGATGGCCGGATATGCTCCCTGGGGTATGTTGGGTGGATATATCTTGGGGTATGTTAGCTGGATATGCTCCTGGGTATGTTAGCTGGATATGTCTCCTGGTATGATGGCCGGATATGCTCCTTGGTATATTTGGATGGATATGCTTCCTGGGTATGTTGGGTGGATATGCTCCTGGGGTATGATGGCCGGATATGCTCTGGGTATGTTAGCTGGATATGTCCTGGGTTATGTTAGCTGGATATGCTCCCTGGGGAATGATGGCCGGATATGCTCTGGGTATGTTGGGTGAATATGTTCTCTGGGGTATGTTAGCTGGATATGCTCCCTGGGGTATGTTGGCCGATATGCTCTCTGGGTATATTTGGTAGTATATCTCTGGTTATGTTGTGGATATGCTCTCTGGGGTATGTTGGCCGGATATGCTCTCTGGGGTATGTTGGGTGAATATGCTCTCTGAGTTATGTTAGCTGAATATGCTCCTGGGGTATGTTGGCCGGATATGCTCTCTGGGGTATGTTAGCTGGATATGGTTCCTGGGGTATGTTAGCTGGATACTCCTGGGGTATGTTGGCTGGATATGCTCTCTGGGGTATGTTGGGAATATGCTCCTGGGTATGTTGCCGGATATGCTCCTGGGTATGTTGGGATATTCCTCTGGGGTATGTTGGCCGGATATGCTCCCTGGTGTATGTTGGCCGGATACTCCTTGGGGTATGTTAGCTGGATATGCTCCTGGGGTATGTTGGCTGATATGCTCCCTGGGGTATGTTGGCGGATATGCTCCCTGGGGTATGTTGGCCGAGATATGCTCCCTGGGGTATATGTTGGCTGATATGCTCCCTGGGGTATGTTGGCCAGATATCTCCCTGGGGGTATGTTGGATATGCTCCTAGGGTATGTTAGCTGGATATGCTCCTGAGGGTATGTTGGCTGGATATGCTCCCTGGGTATGTTAGCTGAATATATGCTCCCTGGGTATGTTAGCTGGATATGTCCTGGTGCATGTTGGCCGGATATGCTCCTGGGGTATGTTAGCTGGATATGTCCAAGCCTTGCTGGATATGTCCCTGGGGTATGTTAGCTGGATATGCTCTGGGGTATGTTGGCTGGATATGCTCCCTGGGTATGTTAGCTGGATATGCTCCCTAGGGTATGTTAGCTGGATATGCTCCCTGGGGTATGTTGGCTGATATGCTCCCTGGGGCATGTTGTGGATATGCTCCCTGGGGTATGTTAGCTGAATACTCCCTGGGTATGTTAGCTGGATATGCTCCCTGGGGTATGTGGCTGGATATGCTCCCTAGGGTATGTTAGCTGAATATGCTCTGGGGTATGTTAGCTGAATATGTCCCTGTATGTTAGCTGGATATGCTCTGGGGTATGTTAGCTGAATATGCTCCCTGGGTATGTTAGCTGGATATGCTCCTTGGGTATGTTGGATAGGTTAGGTTAGACTAGGTTGGGTTGGTTGGTTGAAACTAGGTGGCGAGGGATGAGTTGTTGAGTTGGGTTGGGTTGGGTTGGGCTAGGTTGAGTTGAGTTAGTTAGGTTTAGACTAGGTTGGTTGAGTTAGGTTGAGCGAGGTTAGGTTGGTTAGGTTGGGTTGGTTGGGTTTAGGTTGAACTAGGTTGAGTTGGGTTGGGTTAGACTAGGTTGGGTTAGGCTAGGTTAGACTAGGTTAGGTTGGGGTTGGGTTAGACTAGGTTAGGCGAGGTTGGGTTAGGCTAGGTTGAGTTGGGTTAGGTTGGGTTAGGTTAGACTAGGTTGGGTTAGGTTTAGGTTAGACTAGATTGGGTTAGGTTAGGTTAGGTTGGGTTAGACTAGGTTGGGTTAGACTGGAGTTGGGTTGGGTTGGGTTAGACTAGGTTAGGAGTTGGGTTAGACTAGGTTGGGTTAGGTTAGACTGGGTTAGGTTAGACTAGGTTAGGCTAGGTTAGGTTAGACTAGGTTAGGTTAGACTAGGTTAGGTTAGGTTAGGTTGAATAGGTTAGGCGAGGTTAGGTTAGACTAGGTTGGGTTAGGTTGGGTAGCTAGGTTAGGTTAGACTAGGTTAGGTTGGGTTAGACTAGGTTAGGCTAGGTTAGGTTAGACTAGGTTAGGTTAGGTTAGGTTGGGTAGACTAGGTTGGGCTAGGTTGTGTTAGACTAGGTTAGACTAGGTTAGGTTAGGGTTAGACTAGGTTAGGTTAGACTAGGTTAGGTTAGACTAGGTTGGGTTAGGTTAGGTTAGACTAGGTTAGGTTGGACTAGGTTAGACTAGGTTGGGTTAGACTAGGTTGAGTTGGGATTAGACTAGGTTAGGTTAGGTTAGACTAGGTTAGGTTGTGGTTAGACTAGGTTAGGTTAGACTAGGTTAGGTTAATGTTGGGTTAATCATTTATCTTAGGGTGTAAAACATTTTGTTATTGATTTAAGTTATCGTATTGACAACTACTGGACACAAACACGGACGCAGAGACAGACGGACACATCAGACGGACGGACACATACATGAACGGACGGACACACAGACGGACGGACACATACATGGACGGATTGACACACAGACGGACGGACACACAGACGGACGGACACACACGCAGTGGCCGTATTATTAAACAGTTTAGGTGTAAATATCTCAAGCGGAAATGGGTGGTGGTGATGGTGGTTATGGGGGAGGAAATGGGGTGGTTAGCAGTTTGCCTGTTTAATGGTGTGTGTGTGTGTGTGTGTGTGTGTGTGTTGTGTGTGTGTTTTGTGTGTGTTGTATATATTGTGATGGCATAACACACACACACACACACACACACACACACACACCACCACCACCACCACCACCACCATAGACACACACACACACACACACACCACCACCATACACACACACACACACACACACACACACACACACACACACACACACACACACACACACACACACAGGTGAACGCAGTAATGGGGAAGCGTTAGTCAGGTGTTGCCATCTGTCTGTGTCCAGCTGCCCGTGGTATAGCTCTGTCTTGCCCCCAGTGGTTACCTCACCTCTCACACCTTCACCTCACACACCCTCACCTCACACACCTCACCTCTCACATCTTCACCTGCACCTCACCTCTCCACACCCTCACCTCTCTCACCTTCACCTCCACACACCCTCACCTCACACACCCCTCACCTCTCACACCCTCATCTCCACCCCTCACCTCCACACACCCTACTTCTCCACACCCTCACCTCTCACACCCTCACCTCACACCCCTCACTTCTCACACCCTCACCTTCACACCCACACCTCCCACACACCTCACCTTCACCTCACACACCTCACCTAACACACCTCACCTCTCACACCCTCACCTCTCCACACCCTCACCTCACACACCTCACCCACCTCTCACACCTCCCCACACCCCTCACCCTCTCTCCACACCCTCACCTTCTTTCACCACCCTCACCTCACACACCCTCACCTCCACACCTTCACCCCCACACACCCTCACCTCTCACACCCTCCACCTCCACACCCTCACCACCTCACCTTCACCTCTCACACCTTCACCTCCACACACCTCACCTCCCACCCTCACCTCACCACACCCCTCACCTCACACACCCTCATCTCTCCACACACTTCTCTCACACACCCTCCACACCCACACACCCTCACCTCCACACCCTCACCTCTCACACCCCTCACCTCACACACCCCTCACTTCACACACCCCTCCCTCCCTCTCTCACCACCCCCACACCCCTCCACCTCTCACACACCCTCACCTCACACACACACCCCTCACCTCTCACACCCCTCCCCTCCCACCCCTCCCACTTCACACACACCCTCACACCTCCACACCCCTCACCTCACTCCCTTCCCACCTCACACCCATCACTTCACACTTCACCTCACCACTCTCTCACACCTCTACACACCCTCACCACACCTCCCCTCACACACCTCTCACCCTCACTCTCACCTCTCACACCACACACCTCACCACACTTACCCCTCACCTCACCACCCACACCTCATCACACCCCTACCTCTCACACCCTCCTCCACACACCTCACCTCACACACCCTCACCTTCACACCTCCTCTCCACACACCTCCACCTCCCACACCCTCACCTCTCACACCCTCACCTCTCACACCCTCATCTAGATAGAAGGAAGGAGGAAGAGGTGAGGGGGAAGGTGATGGGGAAAGGGGAGAATAAGGAGGAGGGGGAGGAAGAGGGAATAAAGAGGATGGAAGGGAGGAAGATGGAGGAAGATAGGAGGAGGAGGAATGAGGGAGGAAGAAGGAAGGTAGGAGGAATGAGGGAGGAAGAAGGAAGGTAGGAGGAATGAGGGAGGAAGAAGGAAGGTAGGAGGAATTAGGGAGGAACAGGAAGGAAGGAGGAATGAGGGAGGAAGGAGGGAGGTGGGGTGGGGGGGGGGGGGAGTGTTGAGGGAGGAAGAAGGAAGGAAGGAGGAATGAGGGAGAACAAGGAAGGGAAAAGAATGGAAAATGTTTGAAAGGAAAGAAGGGAAGGAATAAAGAGTGAAAGAATAGAAGGGCGAGGGAAGTAATGGGGAAAGCCAAGACAGCAAGAGATTGGAAAAGACAGATGGGGAAAGAGAAAGAGATGATGGGAGAATAAGAGAATGAATGAAGTGAAGGAAGAAAGAAGTAATGAAGGATGGAAGGAAAGACGTAGTAGAAGAATGTCTAAAGGAATGGAAGGAAGAAAAAAAAGGAATGGGAAATATAGAAAGGAAGGAAAGAAATAGTAGAAGCAAGGAAAAAATAATCAATGTAGGGGAAGAGAAAGAAGTAATAAGAAAAAATGGAAGGAAGAAAGAAAGAATGAAGGAAGAAAAGAAAAGAGATAGAGGAAGGAAAAAAAAAGAGATGAAGGAAGGAAAGAAAGAAGGAATGGAGTCAACATATGAGATCACACACCGCAACACCTCTTATCATGAAATTGGTTTCTGGAGAGAAAAATTTGTATGAAAATTGCTGGGGTAGTGAGAGAAAATGGGGGAGAGGGTGAGGAAAATGAGGGAGAGGGTGAGAGAAAATGAGGGAGAGTAAGAATTCAGAAAATCTTTGAGAGAGTGAGAGAAGTGAGAGAGGGTAGAGAAAGTAGAGAGGTGTGAGCAAAGAGTGAGAGGAGTGAGAGAGAGAGTGGGGGTGAGAAAGTGAGAGGTGTGAGGCAAATCCTCAGGGGAGAGAGGTGAAAGTGAGAGAGGAGTGAGAGCAAAAAGTGGGGAAGGTGAATAAAAAGTGAAGAAGCTACTTTATAAGGAGGGTGGTGGGGAGTGTATGACGTGAGGTGATAAATGCTGAATTGTTTATTAATGAGAGAGAGAGAGGGCGAGGAGAGAGGAAATGGATAGAGAAAAATAAAGAGAGATGAAGTAGAAAGAGGACGAGAGAGAAATAAAGAGATAGAGAGAGATGGAGGGAGCGAGAGATAGAAAATAGAAAGAGAGAGATGTACTACAGGGAGGGAGAGAGAGAGACCAGGTTGTGTGGAGTCATGGGGATATCAGAATTATTCAGTTAAACAGGAACATTTGATGTTTTTGAAGTGGGGGAATTGATGTGTGGTAATGAACAGCGGTGAACGTGGTAATGAACAGATGTGTTGATGAATGGCGGTGAACGTGAACAGTGGTGATGGAATGGCAGTGAACGTGTGT
>NW_024748865.1:0-8962 GCF_018991925.1 Homarus americanus
CTTATATAAATAAAGTCCCCTGGTCGAGCGGCAACAAAGGCCCTCATCGAAGTTTAACAAAGGCCTCTCATCGAGTATAACAATGTCCCTGGTCGGTATAACAACCCCTGACGAGTATAACAGCAAACTCTGGTCGAGTATAACAAAGGCCCTCATCGAGTTTTAACAAAGGCCCCCATCGAGTATAACAAAGTCCCCTGGTCGAGTATAACAAACTCCCTGGTCGAGTATAACAATGCCCCCTCATTGAGTATAAGAAAGTCCCTGATGAAGTATAACAAAGTCCCCTGAATGAGTAGAACAAAGTCCCCTCTATCGAGTTTAACAAAGGCCCCTCATCGAGAATAACAAAGGCCTTTTGATCGAGTTTAAGTAAATGCCCCTGTTCGAGTATACTAAAGTCCCTCATCGAGTATAACAAAAGTCCCTGAACAAGTATATACAAAGCCCTTGATCAACTATAAATAAAGGCCCTGGATCGAAAGTATAACAAAGTCGCGGGTTGAGTATAACAAAGCCCCTGATCGAGTATGACAAAGTCCCCTTATCGAGAAAACAAAGTCCTTTTTTGATCGAGTATAACAAAGTCCCTGGTCGAGTATATACAGCAATTCCTGATCGAGGCAGCAAAGGCCCCGATCGAGTATAACAAAGTCACCCTATCGGGTATAACAAAAACCCCTGTTCGAGTAAAACAAAGTCCCCGATCGAAAAGTAACAAAGTCCCTCACCGAGATTAACAAAAGTTCCCTGATCGAGTATAACAAAGCCTCATAGAGTATATGAAAGTCTCCTTGCCTGAGTATAAAGTAACAAAGTCCCCTGATCGGGTATAACAAAGGCCCTGATCGAGTATAACAAAGGCCCTCATCGAGTATATAACAATGTCCCATGATCGAGTATAACAAAGTCCCTCATCGAATATAACGGTCCCCTGATCGAGTATAACAAATTCCATGATCGAGTAGAAGAAAGTCCCTCATCGAAAGTATATAATAAAGGCACTCAACGAGTATAACAAAATCCCATGATCGAGAATAACAAAGTCCCCTTATCGAGAATAACATCAAAGTCCCCTGTTCGAGCATAACAAAGCCCCCCTGGGCAAGTATAACAAAGCCCCCGGAGAGAGTATAACAAAGTCCCCTGGTCGAGTATAACAAAACCCCTGATCGAGTATATAACAAAGCTCACTCTATCGAAAGTATAAGAAAGTTCCTGATCAAGTATAACAGTCCCTCAACGAGAATAACAAAGTCCCTGGATCGAGCATATAACAAAGTTCCTGATCGAGTATAACAGGCCCTGGTCAAGTAAAAAAGCTCTTGATCGGTATAACAAAGTCTCCTCATTGAGTATATAAGCAAGAAAGTCCCCTGATGAAGTATAACAAAGTCCCCTGAAAGAGTAGAACAAAGTCCCTCATCGAGTTTAACAGTTGCCCCTGATCGAAGCTTAACAAAGGCCCCTGATCGAGTATATAGCAGTCCCTGGTCGAGAATTAAAACTTCCTGATCGAGTATACCAAAGTCCCTGATTGAGTATAACAAATTTCACTGAATGATTATAACAAAGGCCACTGATCGAGTATATAACAAAGTTCCTGGATCAAGAGCAACAAGCCCTAATCGAGTATAACAAAGTCCCTGGTCGAGTATAACAAAGTCCCTGATCGAGTATAACAAAGGCCCCTGAACGAGGATAACAAAGTTCCCTGATCGAGTATAACAAAGCTCCCCTGATCGAGTATAACAAAGTCCCCCTATCGAGAATAACAAACCTCTGTCTGAGCATAACAAAGCCCTGACTGCTATAACAAAGGCCCTAGATCGAGTATAAAGTCCCCTGGTCGAGTATATAACAAAGTCCCCTGATCGAGTATAACAAAGCCCACTCTATCGAGTATAAGAAAGTTCCTCATCAAGTATAACAAACTCCCCAATTTAGTAATGAATAAAGTCCCCCTGATCGAGTATAACAAAGTCCCCTGATCGAGTATATAACAAAGTCCCCTGATCGTAAGTATATAACAAAGGTCCCTGAACGATTATAACAAAGGCCCTGATCAAGTATAACAAAGCTTCCCCTGTCGGGTATAACAAAGCCTCATTGAGTATAAGAAAGTCCCCTGAAGAAGTATAACAAAGTCCCTGAACGAGTAGAACAAAGTCCCTCATCGAGATAACAAAGGCCCTCATCGAGAATAAGAAAGACCTTGATCGAGTTTAACAAAGCCCTGTTCGAGTATAAAAGTTCCCTGATCGAGTATAACAAGCCCCTGATCGAGTATAACAAAGTCCCCTGATCGAGTATAACAAAGCCCCTGATCAAGTATAACAAAGGCCCCAGATCGAGTATAACAAAGTCCCCTGGTCGAGTATAACAAAGTCCCCTGACCGACTGTAGCAAAGTTCCCTAATCGAGTATAACAAAGTCCTGATCAAGTATAACAAATTCCGATCGAGTATAACAAAGGCCCTGATCGAGCTTTAACAAAGGCCCTCATCGAGTAGAACAAAGTCCCCTGGTCGAGTATAAAAACTCCCTGATCGAGATATAACAGAGCCCCTGATCGAGTATAACAAAGTCCCCTGAACGATTAAAACAAAAGGCCCTGATCCGGGTATACTCTCAAGTTCCTGGTCGAGTAAACAAGCCCCGTAATCCCAGGTATAACAAATTCTGAAACCAGCAGGCCCACTCATCGAGAGTATAACAAAAGTCCCTGGACGGAAGTGCAACAAAAGGCCCCTGATCGAATATAACAAAAAGGAATTTAACACACTGGTAGACGAGATAACAAAGAAATTTCGATCAGGTATAACAAAAGTTCCCTGATCGAGGGATAACAGGAATCCACAGTCGCGCGGTATAACAAAACCCCTGATCGAGAATAACAAAAGTCCCCTGATCGAGTATAACAAAGCCCCGAATCGATATAACAAGAATGCCCCTCATCAGAGTATAACAAAGTCCCCTGATCGAGGTATAACAAAGCCCCTGATCAGGTATAACCGGTCCCTGATCCGAGGATAACAAAAGTCTATTGATCCCGGGTATAACCAAAGATCCCCTCCCTTCAGGGTTTAAACAAAAGTCTCCTGATCAGATATAACAAAGTCCATGATCGCGTATAACCGAGCTCCTGATCCCGGTATAACAGTCCGCTGATGAGGTATAACGAGTACTGAACGATTATAACAAAGGCTGATGCGAGTATAACAAATTCCTGATCCCGGTTTGCTCAAAGTCCTAATCTAACAGTATAACCAGGACCTGATCGAGTTTAAGCGAGCCCTTGATCAGGTATAACAAGAGTCCCCTGATTGGGTATAACCGGGGTCCGCGAGCGATTATAGCAGGCCCTGATCCAAGTATAACAAAGCCCCCTGATGGGTGTATAACAAAGTTCCTGATTGGAGTATAACAAAGTCCCTGTTCGAGTATAACAAAAGGCTAAATAAAGGTTTAACAAAGGCCCTGATGAGTATAACAAAGTCCCCTGGTGAAATTAACAAACTCCTCGATTAGGGTATAACAATGTCCTCCTGATAAGACATAACAAAAGTCCCTTGATCAGAGTATAACAAAAGGCCTCTGATCAGAGTATATAAAAGTCCCTGATGAGTATAAAGTCCCCTGAACGAATAGCAGAGTCCCCTGATAAAGGTATAACAAAGTCCCCTCACCGAGTATAACGAGGATTCCTGATTGGTATAGCAAGTCCCTGATCGGGCTGTAAAGGCCCTGATCAAGGTATAACAAAATTACATAGACATTTATAACAAAAGTCCCCTGATCGAGTATAACAAGTTCCCTAATCGGTAACAAAGCCCTGATCAAGTGTAACAAAGGTTCCTGATCCCGAGTATATGCCGGAGTCCCCTGATCTGAGTATAACAAAATTTCATCGATTTTAACAAAGGCACCTGATAGGTATAACAAAGTCCCTGGTCGAGTATAACAAAGCTCCTGGTCGAGCGCTAACAATGTCTCCTGATCCAGGTATAACAAGTCCTTGATCAGCGGTATAACAAAGAAGGCCTCTGATCGAAAAAGGTATAACCAAAGTCCCTGATGAGTATAACGAAGTCTGAACGATTATAACAAAGGCCCTGATCGAGTATAACAAAGTTCCTGATCGAAAAATTATGTAAAGGCCCTGATCGAGTATAAACAAATATCTGGTCGAGTATAACAAATGCTGCCCCTCATAAAGGTTTAACAAAAGGCCCTCATGGTACCTTAACAAATTCCCCTCATCGAGTAGAACAAAGTTCCTCATCGAGAGTATAACAAAGGCCCCTCATCGAATATAACAAGTCCCATGATCGTGAATAACAAAATTCCCTCGCCAGATATAACAAAGTCCCTGATTGAGTATAACAAAAGTCCTGATCGGAAACAACAAAGTCCCCTGATCGAGTATAACAAGTCTGAACGATTATAACAAGGCCCTTATCGAATATAAACAAAGTTACCTCCTTCGAGAGTAAAACAAAACCCCCTGATCGAGTATAACAAAGTCCCCTGATCGAGTAGGAGCAAAAGTCCCTCATCGAGAGTATAACAAAAAAAGGCCCTCATCGAATATAACAAAAGTCCCTTGATCGAGAATAACAAAAGTCCCCTCATCAGATATTACAAAAGTCCCCTGATTGAGTATAACAAAGTCCCGTGATCGAGTATAACAAAGTCCCTCATCGGGTATAACAAGTCCCCTGAACGATTATAACAAAAGGCCCTTATCAGAATATAACAAAGTTACCTCACATCGGTAAAACAAAACCCCCCTGATCGATACTAACAAAGTCCCCTGATCCCGAGTATAGCAAAAGTCCCTGGTCAGCGAGTATAGCAAAGGCTGATCCCGAATATAACAAAAGGCGCCTGGCAGAGTATAACAAAAGGCCCCTCATCAGGTATAACAAAGTTCCCTGATCGAGTATATCAAAGTCCCTGATCCGGGTATAACAAAAGTCCCCTGATCGAGAATATCACAGTCCCCTGATCGAGTATAACAAAAGCCCCTGATCCAAGTATAACCGAGGCCCCTGATCGATTATAACAAAGTCCCCTGGTCAGGTATATAAAGTCCCGTGACCCGGCGAGTATAACAAGGCCCCTCGCCGAATATAACAAAGTCCCACGATCGAGAATAACAAGTCCCTCATCTAATATAACAAAGTCCCGGATCGAGTATAACAAATTCCCTGATCCAGGTATAATAAAAGTCCCCTGATCGAGAATAACAAGCTCCCTGGTCAGTATAACAAAGTTTTCCTGTTAAAGTATAACAAAAGTCCCTGATCCGAAGGTATAACAAAAGGTCGCCTGAACGATTATAACAAGTCTATTCGGTATAACAAAGTCCCCTGATCAAGTATAACAAAGCCCCCTGATGAAGTACAACAAAGTCCCCTGATCGAATTTAACAAAGGCCCCTGATCGAGTATAAAAAAGTCCCCTGGTTGAGTATAACAAAGGCCCCTCATCGAGTTTAACAAAGGGCCCTCATCGAGTATAACAAAGTCCCCTGATCAAGTATAACAAAGTCCCCTGAACGAGTATAACACAGTCCCCTGATCGAAAATAACAAAGTCTGCTGATCGAGTATAACAAAGTCCCCTGATCGAGTATAACAAAGGCCCCTCATCGAGTAAAACAAAGTCCCCTGATCGAGTATAACAAAGTCCGCTGATCGAGTATAACAAAGTCCCTGATCGAGTATAACAAAGTCCCTCATCGAGTATAACAAAGGCCCCTGATCGAGTTCTAACAAAGGCCCCTGATCGAGTATAACAAAGTCCCCTGGTCGAGTATGTAAAAAACCCCTGGTTCGAGTATAAAAGTCCCCTGATCGAGTATAAAAAAGTCCCTGATCGATGCAACAAAGTCCTTGAATAATTAACAAAGTCCCTGGTCGAGTATAACAAAGGCCTTCATCGAGTATAACAAAGTCCTCTGATCAAGTATAACAAAGTTCCCTGAATGAGTATAACAAAGTCCCCTGATCGAGAATAACAAAGTCCGCTGATCGAGCATAACAAAGTCCCCTGATAGAGTATAACAAAGTCCCCTGATCGGGTATAACAAAGGCCCCTGATCGAGTTCAACAAAGGTCCCTGATCGAGTATAACAAAGTCCCCTGATCGAGTATAACAAAGGCCCCTCATCGAGTATAACAAAGTCCCCTGGTCGAGTATAACAAAATCCCCTGATCGAGTATAACAAAGGCCCCTCATCGAGCTTAACAAAGTCCCATGATCGAGAATAACAAAGTCCCCTCATCGAATATAACAAAGTCCCCTGATCGAGTATAACAAATTCCCCTGATCGAGTATAACAAAGTCCCCTGATCGAGTATAACAAACTCCCCTGGTCGAGTATAACAAAGTCCCCTGATCGAGTAAAACAAAGTCCCCTGATCGAGTATAACAAAGTCGCCTAAACGATTATAACAAAGTCCCCTATTCGAGTTTAACAAAGTCCCCTGATCGAGTATAAAAATGGCCCCTAATCGAGTATAACAAAGTCCCCTCATCGAGTATATCAAAGTCCCCTGATCGAGTATAACAAAGCCCCCTCATCAAGTATAACAAAATCCCCTGATCGAGGAGAACAAAGTCCTTGATCGAGTATAACAAAGTCCCCTGAAAAAGCATAACAAAGTCTCCTGATCGAGTATAACAAAGTGCCCTCATCGAGTATAACAAAGTCCCCTGATCGAGTATAACAATGCCCCCTCATCGAGTATAACAAAGTCCCCTGATCGAGTATAAGAAAGTCGTTGATCGAGTATAACAAAGTCCCCTCATCGAGTATAACAAAGTCTCCTGATCGAATATAACAAAGTCCCCTGATCGAGTATAACAAAGGCCTCTAATCGAGTATAACAAAGTACCCTGATCAAGTATAACAAGGTCCCCTGAACGATTATAACAAAGGCCCCTGATCGAGTATAACAAAGTCCCCTGATCAAGTTTAACAAAGGCCCCTGATCGAGTATAACAAAGTCCCCTGATCGAGTATAACAAAGGACCCTGATCGAGTTTAACAAAGGCCCTTGATCGAGTATAATAAAGTTCCCTGGTCGAGTATAACAAACTCCCCTGGTCGAGTATAACAAAGTCCCCTGATTGAGTATAACAAAGTCCCTTGAATGATTATAACAAAGGCCCCTGATCAAGTATAACAAAGCCTCCCTGATCGTGTATAACAAAGCCCCCTCATCGAGTATAACAAAGTCCCCAGATCAAGTATAACAAAGTCCCCTGAACAAGTATAACAAAGTCCCCTGATCGAGTATAACAAAGTCCCCTCACCGAGTATAACAAAGTACCCTGATCGAGTATAGCAAAGTCCCTTGATCGGGTACAACAAAGGCCCCTGATCGAGTATAACAAAGTCCACTGAACGAGTATAACAAAGTCCACTGATCGGGTATAACAAAGTTCCCTAATCGAGTATACCAAAGGCCCCTGATCGAGTATAACAAAGTCCCCTGGTCGAGTATAGCAAACTCCCCTGGTCGAGTATAACAAAGTCCCCTGATCGAGTATAACAAAGTCCCCTGATAGTGTATAACAAAGTCCCCTGATCAAGTATAACAGAGGCCCCTGATCGAGTTTAACAGAGGCCCCTCATCGAGTATAACAAAGTCCCCTGGTCGAGTATAACAAAGGCCCCTCATCGAGTTTAACAAAGGCCCCTCATCGAGTATAACAAAGTCCCCTGGTCGAGTATAAGAAACTCCCCTGGTCGAGTATAACAAAGTCCCGTGATCGAGTATAACAAAGTCCCCTGATTGAGTATAACAAAGTCCCTTGAGCGATTATAACAAAGGCCCCTGATCAAGTATAACAAAGCCCCCTGATCGTGTATTACAAAGCCCCCTTATCGAGTATAACAAAGTCCCCTGATCAAGTATAACAAAGTCCCCTGATCGAGTATAACAAACTCCCCTGATCGAGTATAACAAAGTCCCCTAAACGATTATAACAAAGGCCCTTGATCGAGTATAACAAAGCTCCCTGATCGAGTATAACAAAGCCCCCTGATCAAGTACAACAAAATCCCCTGATCGAGTTTAACAAAGGCCCATGATCGAGTATAACAAAGTCCCCTGGTCGAGTATAACAAACTCCCCTGGTCGAGTATAACAAAGTCCTCTGATCGAGTATAACAAAGTCCCCTGATTGAGTATAACAAAATCCCTTGAACGATTATAACAAAGGCCCCTGATCAAGTATAACAAAGCCCCCTGATCGTGTATAACAAAGCCTCCTTATCGAGTATAACAAAGTCCCCTGATCAAGTATAACAAAGTCCCCTGAACGAGTATAACAAACTCCCCTGATCGAGTATAACAAAGTCCCTTGAACGATTATAACAAAGGCCCCTGATCGAGTATAGCAAAGTTCCCTGATCGAGTATAACAAAGCCCCATGATCGAGTACAACAAAGTCCCCTGATCGAATTTAACAAAGGCCCCTGATCGAGTATAACAAAGTCCCCTGGTCGAGTATAACAAAGGCCCCTCATCGAGTTTAACAAAGGCCCCTCATCGAGTATAACAAAGTGCTATGTTCAAGTATAACAAAGTCCCCTGAACGAGTATAACACAGTCCCCTGATCGAGAATAACAAAGTCTGCTGATCGAGTATAACAAAGTCCCCTGATCGAGTATAACAAAGGCCCCTCAACGAGTATATAAAGTCCCTGATCAGGTATAACAAGTCCCACTGATCCAGGTATAACAGATCCTGATCAGGTGCTCAAGTCCTGATCGGAAGTATAACAAAGTCCCTGATCGCGAGTATAACAAGGCCCCTAATCAGAGGTTTAACAAAGAGCCTGATCCAGATCTCTTTCTGGGAAGCTAATTAAAGTATAACAAACTCCCCTGGTCGAGTATAACAAAGTCCCCTGATCGAGTATAACAAAGTCCCCTGATCAAGTA
>NW_024748866.1:0-4389 GCF_018991925.1 Homarus americanus
TGTCATGGGTTGCGTTAGGCTACCCACGCAACAACTCCAAAGTTTGTTTTACCAGAGATAAGACGCCCGGCGAGGCATAACTGGGACATGTTTTTTCATTGGGTATGTTAGCCAGCCAGGGGTGGGCAGTGAAACAGTGTTGTACTGTTCATCGCTTCACACCCAAAAACCTCATTTTGAGTAGTATCCCTGAGCCATGGGTTAGTGAGGAAGTCGTCTTGACTCTCTCCTCCTGAAAGGGGCGGGGCACCACACACAGAGTCCTCCACCGCACTCCGTCCTGTGAACCGTCGTCGACACGAGACTAAGCGTGTTAACCTAGGTTGTTATCCCCGTGAAATATCACGTGTGGATGCCTGGTTGCGACAAGAGCAATCCAGGCTGCCTATCAAACCTACAGTAAATGGTTAATTAATTCACTTACAGAGTTCTCTGCACGACACCCGTCTACTGTGACCGTGATCGACACGAGACTAAGTTAACCTAGGCTATCCCGTGGAAATATCACGTGTCGAAGCCTGGTGCGCACAAAAGCAATCCACTGGTCTATTCTACCTAAATGGTTAATTCAGTTCACGCTACCAGTTCTCCTTGCCGCGACAACCGTCTACCGTGACTCAGTGACGCGAGACTATGTTGTAGTAAACCAAGAGTACCTTTTGTTGTTATGGCCGTGGAAGGTCGACACGAGACTAAGCGTGTTAACCTAGGTTGTTATCGTGGAAATATATCACGTGTGGAAGCCTGGTTGCGACAAAAGCAATCAGGCTGGTCTATTGCACCTAGATGGTTAATTCAAGTCACGTTTACAGAGTTCTCCTGCGACACCATGTGTGGTAACCCAAGAGTACTTTTGTTTGCTGCGGCGTGGAAAGAAGTCCATGTGAAGCCTGGTTGCAACAAAAGCAATCCAGGCTGGCAGTAAATGTATCACTTGAAGAATTAAGGCTCTGTAAGTTATACCCATAGTAGAGTAATCACATCCCCAAGTTAAAATTCTCTTTAGAAGATTAATTTTATTACAGCGTGAACGTGAGTGAATCATATATCCATGCAAATTGTAAATCATTGTATGGAAGCTTGACAAATAAAATGTAAGTGCAATTATCTGCCCGTATCTGTGATCCTATCTTATTATTACTAAAGGTAATGACTAATTGGTTTGACAAAGTATAACCAATAACTTAGATGGATGTTGAAAATTAAATGAATTAATTAAATCATCATTTATCAAGTATAAATCATGGAATGTCGAGTGGTGGAGTGAACTTCTACGTAGATACGCCATAATCTCCTGTAAGTAATCAGTGTGAAGGTATCGGACTCTACGGTAAGAAATAAGAAATACGACATATTATTATCTTTATATAATATAATCCACTCCTACTACCACCGATTCACCCCAAAACCATGACAGTTTTATATCCATGGGTAGTGTGTATTTGTGTATTTGTTTTCCTTTTGTGTATTTGTAAATCTCAGTTTGTTTTTAAGTTTGTGATAATCTTTTTTTTAATTCCTTATACAGAATCGCCGTAATAGAATGCCCAGATTTTAAGTCATATATAAAAATTTGGGTATTATTTTTGATGACTCTGTATATGAAACTCTTTATTATTCCTTGCTTATTTCATTGACCGTCACCTGCTTGGAATATTATGCCCGTCTTTCATATTAAACAACTTGTGTAATATATATTGAATTGCTAACAATGTACAATAATCACAAAATCTTAAAGAAACAGAAAAATGTAAAAAATAACAATTAATCCCCAAAACATTAAGTATTATGCGTATTATAAACAAAGAAATACACGACTCGTTCTTGGACTTGCATTATATAGATCCGTCTTTACTGTCCAAGAACGCATCACTGGCTCGTCTTCCACTACCACCAATCAGAGGCCGTGTTCTCTTCATTCTGTGTCACCTGAGCGTGCGTTCGTGAAGGCTGGGCAATAAAGCAGTTTTATTAGGCTCTTTATGGATTTCATTGGATTTAAACACGCATCATAAACAGGGGATTCACGTAGGATTACTCGACGGGAATATCTAAACGGCAAGACTTGTTGGTGATAGCTTGCTGTCGGAACTAATCGGGGAGGGGGAGGAGGTGGAGTTTTGCCTCAAAGTCCAGCACACTTCAACTAATTGTAGTTTGTCGTTCAGGGTTGAAAGTTGTGATAGGGAGATATGGAGCTTAGTGGAGTCAAGGGTTTTTAATCGTCGCGTGAGGGCTGGATGAGGGAGGGAGGGCTGGGAGAGGGAGGGAGGGAGGAGGAGGGAGGGCTGGGAGGAGGAGGGAGGGCTGGGGAGGGCTGGGGAGGGAGGGAGGGCTGGGGAGGGAGGGAGGGAGGCTAAGAGGGAGGAGGAGGAGGAGCAAAACTAGTGATATTGTTGAGGGTGGAGGAGTGGAGGGAGAAAGGAGTGGAGTGAGGAGGAGAGAGAGGAATGAGGAGAAAGGAGAGCGACGCTTAGTCTAAGCTGGAGTGGTGGGGTGAGTGAGGAGAAAGAAAACAACATTGCACGTTTTTGAGGGTGGGTGGGTGGATGGGTGATGGGTGGTGAAAGAAGAGCTTGGTCTCCACAAGCTTAATATATGCAGTTACTGAGGTATATCCTTTCAACATTGTTTATACAACACTCAAGAACATACCTCAGTCTAGTATAGTCTTTTAACTTCTACAACAAATACAGACTATCATATATTAGTACAAACAAAACAAACAAATTATTATTTTCATACAAACAATAAATTCATTACACCACAAACAATGAATTTTTTGTCAGAATTCTTTATCTTTACTGAAAAACAATAAAACGTAAGTAACTATTGATTACAAGAAAAACGATCACTTCCGTCTGTTTATAGCTAAAAGGGACGAATTAACCTTAAAACACTTTTAATTATAGAAACAATGCAGCAGGTAACTTGTCTCACCTGTAAATAAATGAAGCAGAGTTACCTGTTTCAGAACCGTTAAATTACAGAGTAGATTAGCAACGAGTATGCTAAACTATAACACAGGTAGTTAACGAGTATACTAAAACATTATATTAGTAACAAGTAAATCAAAATAATATATCAAACGAGTATGGGGTGAGGAGGAGGAGGGGTTGAGGAGGAGAGGAGGAGAAGGGTAGAGGAGGAGAGGTAGGAGGAGGAGGGGGAGAGAGGAGAGGTGGGAGAGGGGAGGAGGAGGAGGGGTAGAGAGAGGTAGGGGAGGAGGAGGGGGGAGGAGGAGGGGGAGAGGAGGAGGGGTGAGGGAGGAGGGGAGGAGGAGGGGTAGAGGAGGAGAAGGGTAGGGAGGAGAGGGGTAGAGGAGAAGGGGTGGGAGGAGAAAGGGGAGGGGAGGGAGGGGTAGATGGAGGAGGGGTAGAGGAGGAAGGGTAGGGAGGAAAGGGGTAGAGGAGGAGGGGAGAGGAGGAGGGGTAGAGGAGAAGGGGTAGAGGAGGAGGGGTAGAGAGGAGGGGTGGAGGAGGAGGGGTAGGGAGGAGGAGGTAGAGGAGGAGAGGGAAGGGGTAGAGGAGAAGGGGTGAGGAGGAGGGGAGGGGAGGAGGGGTAGAGGAGAAGGGGAGGAGGAGGGATAGGAGGAGAAGGGTGGGAGGGGAGGGAGGGGTAGAGGAGAAGGGGAGAGGAGAGGGAGGAGAAGGGTAGAGGAGGAGAGGGAAGAAGGGGAGAGAGGAGGCGTAGAGGAGGAGAAGGTAGGGAGGAGGAGGGGGGAGGAGAAGGGTAGAGAGGAGAGGGTAGGAGAGAAGGGGGAGAAGGGGTAGAGGAGGAGGGGTAGGGAGGAGGGGTAGAGGAGGGAGGGGTGAGAGGAGGAGAGGGGTAGAGGGAAGGAGGAGGAGGAGAGGGAAGGGAGAAGGGGTAGAGGAGAGAGGGGAGGGAAGGGGAGGAGGAGGGGGGAGAGGGAAGGGAGAGGAGAGGGGTAGGGAGGAAGGGGTAGAGGAGGAGGTAGAGGGAGGAGGTAGAGGAGAAGGGGTAAAGGGAGGAGGGGAGAGGAGGGGTAGAGGAGAAGGGGTAGAGGGAGGAGGGGTAGGAGAGGGGAGAGGAGGGAGGGGTAGAGGGAGAAGGGGTAAAGGAGAAGGGGTAGAGGAGGAGGGGTAGGGGAGAGGAGAAGGAGGAGGTAGAGGAGGAGGAGGAGGAGGCGAAGGGGAGGAGAAGAAGAGGGAAGGAGCAGTAGGAGGGGTGGGGTGAAGGAGAAGGGAAGGAGGGAAAAGAGGTGGATGGACAGAGAGGAGGAGGAGAAAAGAGAGAAAAAAAAGAGTAGATGAGAGGAGGAGAAGAGGAGGTAGAAGAGAGATGGCAAGTACTGTAATGGAGGATGAGGGTGGAGGAAATGGCCAACTAAATAAATACATAAACAATCAGAGAACAAGCGCATGCAAG
>NW_024748867.1:0-6315 GCF_018991925.1 Homarus americanus
AAAAAAAAATCCCGTCCCCCATCTGCCCCCATCCCCCCCATCCCCCATCCTGGGAGGTGAGGATGGTGGTAGTGGTGGTGATGGTGGTGGTGGTGGTGGTGGTATTTGTGTATTTGTGGATGGCGATATTTTGTGGTATGAGAAAATACCTGTCAGAGAGATAATCTGATAATGGTTGGTAGTTGAAGAGGGCAGCAGTGGTGTTTTATGACAGGAGAGAAGAGGTTAGAGATGGTAGCGTGTGAGACGGGCAGGAGAAACACCCAAAACATGTTTCACGTTCTCGACTCACGATGAAGAGTTGGAAAGACTATTGATGTACGCTAAGGCCTGGCTCAAAGTTGTACCTCATTCTTTTTTTCTTTGAATTCTGGGTGAGCCAGTATCTCAACAACAACCAAAATTTTCTTAGTGAATGGAAAAGATGACACACATACACACCCCCCCCCCAAAAAAAAAACCCGAGAGAATTGTATATTACGACCGTCTGTAACCCACCATTGAAAAATACAGTGATCCTCTTATTGTGTATTTTATTATTATTATTATTATTATTATTAGTTCTCCCACACTAGATGACGCAGGGAAAGGAACACGCATCTCCACACAACACACCTACCAAGCAGTCACAATGCAAAATGTAAGTACTTCCCCGGAACTTTCTGTAATTATCCTGGATGTAAGTGGCATTACTTTGCGCCTCTGGCTTTAAAACCTTAAAAATGTAAATGAAAACATTCATGCAAATCTTTTACAGAGATATTGTCCAAATTGTTTGTAAGACGATGTACTTTTCATGCCAGATACTGTTGTTCGTTTACATTTCCCTAGTGCTGTACTCTGCTTTACACATTTTATAACATATTGGTCGGATGTTAATTTTACAGTTCGACAGTGTCAAGATTACTATTATTAAACATATTTTGTCATTCAACTCTTATTAAAGTTTACATTTTTCCACGAAGAACGAAGAACTTATTATGGCGCACCTTCAACAAACCACAGTGTATATTAATGTACAGTCACTTGGTGGTTAAGGAAACATCATCATTAACCTTTAGTCAAAATTTATATATAACTTAACCTAATTTGATCTGATCTAACGTGAAAACATTTATTCCCTTAGTATAATGACACATCTTATTTCCTGTCTATTATTTCTACAGACTATCTTAATATATGTGAGGGGTATTTCTTAAAGTTTATGTTTATCATATAATTAACTGTTTGCCTCTATACAGTAAACATATTTGAAAGCTGAAACTAGTTAACATTTCTAAAGACTTGCCTGACCTGCCTACAAGGTGAGTATCCGTCAAGACAAAGTGTGTGTGTGTTTACAAACAGTCTCATGTTTACCCTGCCTTTGTATTATACACTCGTTCACGACCTTTGGGTAACCCATGATAGCTTACGTGCCTACCCTACACACAGTCATTAAGGAGCATAGAAGACCCGGTATTAAGATTTCAAAGGCCCGTGCCATAAAAACAGCCTTTTAGTCTGTCTTCATACAAATACTGGGGTAGATTCATGTTCCTTCTTTAACAATATCTCTATCTGGGGACGTGAGGAAGTACCTACCTGCCTCACGTAAGCTGCAACACAATAAAGCTATCAATATGAAGTAAAAATTGCTCTGAGACTGTACCATAACTTTATACGTTCTCCCATCCTCAGTTGGAGCGAAAGAGAAGGCAAGATTACTTGAGATTTCGAGAGCTGCTCAGAATGTTTATTGGAGATCAAGTGATTGAAAGGCCAAAGACCTAAGTAGAGGTTCATTGAAAAACCAATCTCTCTCTCTCTCTCTCTCTCTCTCTCTCTCTCTCTCCTGCCACCACCTCTCTCACCATATGCCTCTGCCACTCTCTCTCTCTCTCCTCTCTCTCTCTCTGTCCTCCTGCCTCGATTCATATATAATGGTGAAAGGAATGGAAGCCGTTAAAGAAGACGGTAAGATGCTGGAGCACCAACGAGGGTGACACAAGATGTAGTGAGCAGAGATGAGAGGCTGACCGCGAGAGCAGCTGAAAATACAAATGATTCGGGTCGTATGTCTATCACAACTGTTCCGTCATTATCATAAATTACGTACATATTAATGAAGCTTTTATGGCTTTGGTTAGTATGGAAATAACTGGATATTTATGATGTTGCAACAAATCATGACGCCATAAATTAATGTTACTATATAAAATTATATATTCTGATTTTACTTTGTTAAATTTATAGTAAGGTTATATGTACGTATCTACAACTTTCTATATTTTCTGGAGGCAACGGAATCGAGAGCGATACGAACAAACGATATGTGAAGGTGAACACACATAAATATATCTTATCTATCGTGTATATACTTGTATATGTCTCTCTCTCTCTCTCTCTCTCTCTCTCTCTCTCTCTCTCTCTCTCTCTCTCTCTCTCTCTCTCTCTCTCTCTCTCTCTCTCTCTCTCTCTCTCTCTCTCTCTCTCTCTCTCTCTCTCTCTTTGGCGTTCGTAAGTGTGGACGGTATCGCGTGTAATCTTCCCTCTCCTTTCAGCCGTCGCCTCCCTGTCACTGGTCACGTGGAGGCGGTGCCCATCCGGCGTGGATGACATTCTTGCGTGAGGCTTGGCAAGTACAGCCCCGGCCGTTGTTGGCAGCTCAGCAGGCCCGGGGAGGAAGGAACTATGTAATCTGCCATTCTGCTTCTTCAATTTGTCCTTTTTCTATTCTGCCAGAGAGAAGGACTTATGAAATTTTGTTGATTAGGTAATCCGAAAGAAAGAGAAGACAGGTAACTAACTATATAATTGGCTGGGAAATAAAGAGAAAGGCCGATGGAATAAATTATCTTCATCTTTGTATGCTGATCATATGTAGCAAATGGTGCGATAGTAATAAAACCACTTTGCTATGTTAAAAGAGAGAGACGAGATATATCCACTGGGTCGCCGCACCCCCAAAACATTAGTAAAATAATAGCAACAGTCATAACAATAACGATGGTGATAAAAGTAGTGGGAGTTATAAAACAAAACCTCTAAAATATTAAGTGGTAAGAGAAATAACAACAGTTGTGGTAGCGGTAGGGGAGTTTGGAATAGAAACAACAGTAGTTATATGACAACGTATTTTCCCTTCCTACACACACACACACTCACACACACACACACACACACACTAACAAACATCACCAGGTGTGCTTAACAATCAACTCGTTTTTCCTATGCGTCCAACGAAAATGAGAAAAGTTACATGAACCTACCAGAGTTTACAGAACTTATAACAGCTGTAAAAGTGAAAAACGTACAGACTTTCACTGGCTGGTAAAAGTTGGGAGTGTAGGAATGTTCTGAGAGCTTTTAAAAGACACGCGATAAGGATGCCAGAATATTAGATAGTGTGAAGATAAAGAGGCTTAGTACCAGCCAACTCCAGTGGGTGACTCTCTCTTGCTATCGCCGAAGACCACTAAAGCATATAACTGGTCTCCGGCAAGATTCCAGGGTCGATTTATCGTATTAGAGGTGGTGTGTGTGTGTGTGTGTGTGTGTGTGTGTGTGTGTGTGTGTGTGTGTGTGTGTGTGTGTGAGTTCGGCCTGGTGAAGGTTGGTTATACAGTATGTTAGGCCGGGGTAAGCTATGTTAGAGGGTAGGTTAGGTTATGTTAGAGGTAGATTAAGTCATGTTAGACGGTAGTGTACGTTAGGTTAGGTTATGTTAGAGGTAGAGTAGTTATGTTAGACGGTAGTGTTCCTTATGTTAGGGGTATGTTAACGAGTATGTTAGGGTAATGTAAGGGAATAAGAATCCTGCCTTAATCAGGTCGCTTGGAAGTCCTACTTGTAACGTCCAGTTTCAACTCTATAAAAGGTGAATGGCGATAAGCAGAACATCCGGTTTCAAATTTGCTTGGTGACTACCGGGACACCATGCCCAAAGGCAATCACAGCTAGCCCAATCAAGCTTATAAAATCGTAATGAGGTGACGATGATGTTGGCAAAGTTAAGTTGGGCATATTAGAGACAGGTTGGTGAAGCAGGGCAGGAACCCATTCTCCAGCCTAGCCTAGCTGAGATCTAGCTGGCTAATCGCCTAAAAGTAATCCTAAAAAAAAAGAAAAAAAAACACAGATCAGGATTCAGCTTGTCCCCTCAAATGGTATGTGTTTATGAGACCATTTTGCTACAACTGTCGAGTGAGATATACATTTTTTAGTCCTCTCGTGTATAATAAAAATAAAGTTATCTCTCCTTCCTGTCACACACACACACACACACACACACACACACTGATACTATGTGAGTCTTTTTTGTTTGTATCGTCATATTGTTTCCATAGATTATTACAAAAATAAGAAAATTAGTGAAAACAGAAAAGTAAAGATAGTGTAGATAAATCAAGGAAAAACCAGAATGAACGCGATATATAAGGTGTGTGTGTGTGTGTGTGTGTGTGTGTGTGTGTGTGTGTGTGTGTTTTTCAGATATATAGTAACATATGTGGGAATTGAAGACGTCATGATATTGTCTCCATTCAGACTCAGATGATTCGTCGGTGACCTTTGACCCTTGTAAAATGGAAAAAAATAGTAAAGGTGGTCTATCGTAACAACTTACAACATGATTGGTCTAAATATGGATAAACAGAGAAACTTAAATACATATGTAATTTAGTGAATTTAACTTTTTGCTGTATAACATTAAAAAAAAGAGAAATTAAGATTAATTAAATTTCAAACTTCAAATTAATTAGCTCAAGATTGATGAAGTGGCGATGGTTTGTGAATTATCTCCAAGAAGAATGAAAGAAAAAATGAAAGAATGAAGAGGAAAACAGGAAGAAAATCAACAATAATGACATGTGTGTTACCTTCAAGAGGAGATAAATATTGATGACGTTACACCATATCGCAGGGGCTCATGGTTACCCACACAGTGTAACAGTAACCCGGAAACTACAAATAATCACATGTATAACAGACCCAGGTCAGGCTCTCCGTAAAGCCTGGTGTGCTCTCGCTGTCATTATTTATTACTAAAACTCATGCATTATGCAAATTAGATGCTTAAAACTCTCCTATGTTCCCGCAGCCCAGGAAAAACTAAAAACATTCGATGGTTTCTAAATGCTTATACTCTCCTTGCGTCATTTTCCTTTTGTTTTTATTTTTTTGCCTGAAACTTTTGTGTTGGAGTTAAATTTGTGCTGCACTAGAGACGAGTGTTGCTTCTAGTGAACGTTTTTCATGGAACAACAACGCGAAACATTCACTTAGCCAAGAGCTTTTGTGAAATACTCGACTGGGCTGTGACACAGCAATAATTTTGTTCCTTGTTAAAAAAAAATATTACCTGTGGAATTAGCTGAAATAATTATATTGTCCTCTCCTACTATTTCACCTTAGCTTTTGTACTAGATCAAAAGACTGTTTTAGATGCAAAATGAAGTCTACTTGAACCATCTTTGGGTGAGAAAATTATAATATTTGAGTCTAATTCGGATGAGTTTAACTAGGTGAGGAAAAGGTTGAACTGTCTTGGAATTTGATTTAAATTAATGAGTTCCAGGGTTGACAAAATTGCCGCGGTATAAAGGTTAACATACTTAAAGATCTTGATTGTTGTTGGGCAGTAATACATTAGAACCAAATATTTAGGTTAGTTAATAGCTACCACGTATTGAAAATCAGTTTGCTTAAGTCAAGTCAAAGAGTCAATATAGAAGGACCCTTGTGAAAACTGAGTCATATTTATTCAAAGCAAAATTTGTTCCTGTGTCTGAAAATAATATAATATTTTACATATACCTGTGTTGACTAATGGATGAGAAACATAGTGAGTGCATATATTAGTCATGTAATGTTTCCAACTTAGTCAAATAGGTATTGAAATATGTTTGGTAGGCACAACACATTGAGACCAGAGAAGGAACGACTGAGCGAGATTTATAAACAAAAGAAGCGAATGTTATTGTAAGGTTAAAATAATTGTAAAGATTGAGGGAACGATGAGCACTGGACTAAGGAGATGCTGTGTAATACCTGATAATATAAGAAAAGACTTAAGAGAAATAGACTAAAAAGATGAATGAAATAAGACAGTTTAGATGGTTCAGATGGGAGGACTTATGAGATAGACGATAGTGTATTATGAGAGGAGTGGGAGCCTTAGTGAAATAATCAAGGTTATTGATTGTGATGTGAATATATAACTATCATTATTCCCTGTAAGTTGTCTAAATAAATAAGATAACTTTCATGTATTAATACTGTTTGAATGTTGGGTATATATTTATGCCAGAACAAATAAAATATGAATAGTTTATA
>NW_024748868.1:0-8500 GCF_018991925.1 Homarus americanus
TGAAAATTTGAAAATTTTCCGAAGAAATTTTTGAAGATTTTCAAAAATTTTCAAAAAAATTTTCAGAAGGGTCTGACCTGGGTGTAGAAGGCCGCTCCGGATGTATGATGTTTTGGATCCACCAAGCCATCTGTGAAGTATCATGCTGCATCTGCCGGTGTCTCGGTGGCTTCTTCCAGAGTTATATTTTTGAGGTCCTTCTGGAGGTAGGCCTAGGTCAGTAATTTTGAATGTGGCTGGTGTGAGCCTCCATGGTGGAGCAACTACGTAACCATTTTTGAAAAATTTTCTGAAAATTTTAGAAATATTTTGAATTTTTTGAAAAAATTTTGGAATATTTTGGAAAAATTTTCTGAAAAGGTACAGAATTTTTGAAAATTTTGGAAAATTTTCTGAATTTTGAAAATTTTTGGAAAATTTTTGGAAAATTCTGAAATTGAGGAAATTTTGAAATTTTGAAAAATTTCATGGTGGAGAAAATTGAAAATTTCTGAAAAATTTTTGGATAAATTTTAAAAATTTTGAAAATTTTAAGAAAATTTTCAGGATGAAAATATTTTGAAAAAATTTTGAAAATTTTCGAAAAATTACAAAATTTTTCGAAATTACGAAAATTCTGAAAAATTTGAAAATTTTTGAAAATTTTAAAAATTTTGAAGATTTTTCGAAAATTTTCAAAAAAAAGTCAGAGGTCTGACCTTAGGTGTAGAAAGGCCGCTCCGGATGTATGATGTTTTGGATCCACCAAGCCATCTGTAGTATCATGCTGCATCTGCCGGTGTCTCGGTGGCTATGGCTAGAGTTATTTTTGAGGTCCTTCTGGAGTTGGCCTAGGTCAGTAATTTTGAATGTGGCTGGTGTAGAGCTCCATGGTGGAGAACTACATGTAACCATTTTTGAAAAATTTTCTGAAAAATTTTGGAAATATTCAATTTTTTGAAAAAATTTTGGAATATTTTGGAAAATTTTCTGAAAATTTGGAAATTTTTTGAAAATTTTGGAAAATTTTCTGAAAATTTTGGAAAATTTTTGGAAAAATTTTGGAAAGAATTTCTGAAATTTGGGAAATTTTTGAAATTTTGAAAAATTTGGAAAATTTTGGAAAATTTTGGAAAATTCTGAAAAATTCGGATAAATTTTGAAAAATTTTGAAAATTTTAGAAAAAAATTTTCGGAAATTTTTGAAAAATATTTTGAAAATTTTGAAAATTTTCAAAATTTGAAATGAAAGATTTTTCGAAATTTCAAAAAATTTTCAGAGGGTCTGACTAGCAGTGTGAAGGCCGCTCCGGATGTATGATGTTTTGGATCCACCAAGCCATCTGTGAAGTATCATGCTGCATCTGCAGTGTCTCAGTGGCTATGGCTGAGTTATTTTTGAGGTCTGCCTAGGTAGGCTTTACTATCGCCTAGGTCAGTAATTTTGAATGTGGCATCGGATGTATGATGTTTTGGATCCACCAAGCCATCTGTGAAGTATCATGCTGCATCTGCCGGTGGCTATGGCTTCCAGTTATTTTTGAGGTGCTCCTTCTGGAGTAGGCTTTACTATCGCCTAGGTCAGTAACTTTGAATGTTGGCTGGTGGAAGCTCCATGGTGGAGAACTACGTAACCATTTTTGAAAAATTGTAAACAATTTTAGAAAATTTTGGAAAATTTTCTGAAAATTTTAGAAATGTTTTGAAATATTTTGAAAAATTTTCTGAAAATTGTGAAATATTTTGAAATTTTGAAAAATTTTGAAAATTTTGGAAAATTTCTGAAAATTTTTGGAATGGAAAAATTTTGAAAAATTTTGGAAATTTTTGAAAAATTTGGAAAATTTTGAAATTTTTTGAAAATTTTGAAAATTTTGGGAAAAATTTGAAAATTTCTGAAAAATTTTAGGAAATGTTTTGAAATATTTTGAAAATTTTGGAAAATTTTGGAAAATTTTTGGAAAATTTTCTGAAATTTTCGGATATATATTTTGAAAATTTTTGGAAATTTTTGAAATTTTTGGAAAATTTTAATTTTGAAAAATTTCGAAAAAATTTTCAGAGGTCTGACCTTGGGTGTAGGCGCTCGGATGTATGATGTTTTGGATCCACCGAGCCATCTGTGAAGTATCATGCTGCATCTGCCGGTGTCTCGGTGGCTATAGCTTCCAGAGTTATTTTTTGAGTCCTCCTTCTGGAGGTAGGCTACTATCGCCTGGGTCGGTAATTTTGATGTGGCTGGTGGAGAGCTCCATGGTGGAGGACTACGTAACCATTTTGAAAAATTGTGAACAATTTTAGAAAAGTTTTGGAAAATTTTCTGAAAATTTTTGGAAATGTTTTGAAATATTTTGAAAAATTTTTCTGAAAATTGTGAAATATTTGAAATTTTGAAAAATTTTGAAAATTTTTGGAAATTTCTGAAAATTTTCGGAAAATGTTTAAATGGAAAAATTTCAAAATTTTTGAAAATTTAATGAAAATTTTTGAAAAATTTCTGAAATTTTGAAATTTTTGATAAAAATTTTTGGAAAATTTTGAAAATTTTGAAAATTTTCTGAAAATTGAATTTTGAAAATTTTGGAAAAAATTTTTGGAAAAATTTTGAAAATTTTGAAAATTTTGAAAAATTTTTGGAAAGAATTTTCGAAAATTTGAAAATTTCCAAAAAAATTTTCAGAGGTCTGACCTTGGGTGTAGAAGGCCGCTCGGATGTATGATGTTTTGGATCCACAAGCCATCTGTGAAGTATCATGCTGCATCTGCAGTGTCTCTGTGGCTATAGCTGATTATTTTGAGGTTGCTCCTTCTGGGTAAGCTACTATCGCCTAGGTCGGTAACTTTGAATGTGGCTGGTGGAGAGCTCCATGGTGGAGGAACTACGTAACATTTTTGAAAATTTTAAACAATTTTAGGCAAATTTTCTGAAAATTTTGAAAATTTCTGAAAATTTTAAATGTTTTGAAATATTTGAAAAATTTTCTGTAAAATAATTTTTGAAATTTTTGAAAATTTTGGAAATTTTGGAAATTCTGAAATTTTCGGAAATTTTGAAAATTTTGGAAAATTTTTGAAAATTACGAAAATTTTTGAATGAAATTTCCGAGTGAATTTTTGAAATTTTTGAAATTTTTGGAAAATTTTGAAAATTTTTGAAAATTTTGAAAAATTTTTGAAGAATTTTGGAAAATTTTGGAAAATTTCTGAAAATTTTGGATAATTTTGAATATTTTTGAAATTTTGGAGAAAATTTTGAAATTTTGAAAATTTCGAAAATTTTGAAAATTTCGAAAAAATTTTTCAGAGGGTCTGACCTTGGGTGTAGAGGCCGCTCGGATGTATGATGTTTTGGATCCACGAGCCATCTGTGAAGTATCATGCCATCTGCCGGTGGCTCGTGCTATGGCTTCAGGTTATTTTTGAGGTCCTCCTTCTGGAGTGGGATTACTATCGCCTAGGTCGGTAATTTTGAATGTGGTGGAGCTCCATGGTGGAGGAACTACGTAACCATTTTGAAAAATTGTGAACAATTTAAGAAAATTTTTTGAAGAATTTTCTGAAAATTTTAGGAAATGTTTGAAATATTTTGAAAAATTTTCGGAAAATTTTTTAATTTTGAGTAAAAGTACAAAATTTTGGAAAATTTTGGAAAATTTTTAAATTTTGAAATTTTGGAAATTTTTGAAAATTTGAAGAAAATTTTGGAAAATTTTTGAAAATTGAGAAAATTTTGAAGATTTTCGAAAATTTTAAAAATTTTCAGAGGTCTGACAATTATAAGGCCGCTCGGATTTATGATGTTTTGGATCCGCAAGCCATCTGTAGTATCATGCTGCATCTGGTTTCGTGGCTTGGCTTCGTTATTTTTGAGTGCTCTTCTGGGTAGGCTACTATCTCGTCAAACTGAATGTGTGGTGGAAGCTCCATGGTGGGAGGACTACGAACCATTTTTTGAAAAATTATTCATTTTAGAAAATTTTGGAAAATTTTCTGAAAATTTACAGAAATGTTTTGAAATATTTTGAAAAATTTCGGAAAATTTTTGAAATTTGAAAATTTTGAAAATTTCCGAAAATTCTGGAAAATTTTGGAAAATTTTGGAAAAATTCTGAAAATTTTGAAATTTTTGGAAAATTTTGGAAATTTTTGAAATTTTGGAAATTTTGAAAGAGTAGAATTTGGAAATTTTGAAATTTTGGAAAAATTTTGAATTTTAATTTTTCAAAATTTCAGAGATCTGACTTGGGTATAAGGCCGCTCGGATGTATGATGTTTTGGATCCACCAAGCCATCTGTAGTATCATGCCATCTGCCGGTGTCTCGTGGTATAGCTAAGTTATTTTTGAGGTCTCTCCTTCTGGAGGTAGGCATTACTATCCTAGGTCAGTAATTTTGATGTGGTGGTAGGCTCCATGGTGGGGAGGAACTAACATTTTTTGAAAATTGTGAACAATTTTAGAAAATTTTTGGAGAAGATTTTTCTGAAAGTTTGGAAATATTTTGGTATTTTGAAAATTTTCGGAAAATTTTAATTAAGATTACAAAATTTTTGAAATTTTGAAAATTTGAAAAATTTTGGAAAAGAATTTCTGAAATTTTTGAAATTTTGAAAAAATTTGGAAAATTTTTGGAAATTTTTATTTTGAAAATTTTAATTTTTGGAAAATTTTAAATTTAAAATTTTGAAAATTTTGAAGTGCAAGATTTAATACTAAAAAATTTTCAGAGGTCTGACCTTGGGTGTATAAAGGCCGCTCGATGTATGATGTTTGGATCCACAAGCCATCTGTGATATCTGCTGCATCTGCCGGTGTGTCAGTGTATAGCTTCCAGTTATTTTTGAGGTGCTCCTTCTGGAGGTGGGCTTTACTATCGCCTAGGTCAGTAACTTTGAATGTGGCTGGTGGAGAGCTCCATGGTGGAGGAACTACGTAACCATTTTTGAAAAATTGTGAACAATTTTAGAAATTTTTGGAAAATTTCTGAAAATTTTGAAATGTTTTAAATATTTTGAAAAATTTTCGGAAAATTTTGAAAATTTTGGAAAAGTTGAAAATTTTGGAAAATTTTGGAAAAATTTGGAAAATTTTGGAAAGAATTTCTGAAAAATTTTTGAAATTTTGAAAATTTTTGGAAAATTTTGAAAATTTTTGATAATTTCGAATATTTTGAAAATTTTGGAAAATTTTTGAAAATTTGGGAAATTTTGAAATTTTTGAAGATTGAAAATTTAGTATTTTTTTTGAAGAATTACGAAATTCTGAAAATTTTCGGAAAATTTTGGAAAATTTTGAGAAAATTTTGAAATTTTTGAAAAATTTTGAAAGTTTTGGAAAATTTTGAAAATTTTGAAGAAATGTTTTGAAATATTTTGAAAAATTTTGGAAAATTTTAAGAAATTTTGGAAAATTTTCTGAAAATTTGTGAAATTTTTGGTACGGAAAATTTGGAAAATTTCTGAAAATTTTTCGGATAATTTTTGAATATTTTGATGAAATTTTTGAAAATTGAAATTTTTTGAAATTTTCGTATTTTGAAAAAATTTCGAAAAAATTTTCAGAGGTCTGACATCAGGTTTAGAAGCCGCTCCGGATGTATGATGTTTGGATCCACCGAGCCATCTGTGAAGTATCATGCTGCATCTCCGGTGTCTCGTGGCTATAGCTTCAGTTATTTTTGAGGTCCTCCTTCTGGAGTAAGGCTTTACTATCGCCTAGGTCGTGGTAATGAATGTGGCTGGTGGAGAGCTCCATGGTGGAGGAACTACGTAACTTTTGTAAAATTGTGAACAATTTTAGAAAATTTTTGGAAGAATTTCTGAAAATTTTCAGGAAATGTTTTTAAATATTTTGAAAAATTTTAGGAAAATTTTTGAAATTAAGAAATTACGAAATTTTGAAAATACGGAAAAATTTAATTTTGGAATTGAAATTTTGAAGAATACGGAAAATTTTGGAAAATTTTGGAAAAATTTTTGAAGGAAAAATTTCTGAAATTTTTGAAATTTTGAAAAATTTGGAAAATTTTTGGAAAATTTCTAAAATTTTCAGAATAATTTGAATGTGCGAAATTTTTGGAATAATTTTGAAAATTTTGGAAATAAATTTTTGAAAAATTTTGGAAAATTTTGGGAAAGAATTTTCTGAAAGATTTTTAAAATATTTTGAAATTTTTGAAATTTTTGGAAAGTTCTGAATTTTTCAGTAGTTTTTGAATATTTTTGAAATTTTTTGGAAAATTTTTTTGAAAATTTTTTGGAAAATTTTTGAAAATTTTCAAAATTTCGAAAAAAAATTTTCAGAGATCTGACCCTAGGTTAGTAGAAGGCCGCTCCGGATGTATGATGTTTGGATTCACCGAGCCATCTGTAGTATCATGCTGCATCTGCCGGTGTTTCGGTGGCTATAGCTGATTGTTATTTTTGAGGTCCTTCTGGTAGGCTTTACTATCGCCTAGGTCGGTAGTTTTGAATGTGGCTGGTGGAAGCTCCATAGTGGAGGAACTACGTAACCATTTTTGAAAAATTGTGAACAATTTTAGAATTTTGGAAAATTTTCTGAAAATTTTTAAATGTTTTAAAATATTTTAAAAATTTTCGAATGTTTTAAATTTTTGAAAAATTTTGAAGAATTTTGTTTTGGTTTTTTTGGTTTTTTTTTGTTTGTTGTTTTGAAATTTTGGAAAATTTGGAAAATTTTGGAAAATTTCTGAAAATTTTTTGAAATTTTGAGAAATTTTTTGGAAAATTTTGGAAAATTTCTGAAAATTTTCGGATAATTTTTGAATATTTTGAAATTTTGAAATTTTGAATTTTTGAAAATTTTGGAAATTTGAAAATTTTGAAAAATTTTGGAAAATTTTTGGAAAATTTGAAAATTTTGGATAATTTTCGGAAATTTTGAATTTTGAAAATTTTTGAAATTTTTGAAAATTTTTGAAAATTTTGGAAAATTTTGAAATTTTGAAAAATTTCGAAAAATTTTCAGAGGTCTGACCTTAGGTGTAGAGGCGCTCCGGATGTATGATGTTTGGATCCACCGAGCCATCTGTGAGTATCATGCCATCTGCCGGTGTCTCGGTGGCTATGGCTCCAGTTATTTAGAAACATTTTCGGAAAATTTTTGAAAATTGAAGATTTTCGAAAATTTTCAAAAAATTTTCAGAGGGTCTGCACCTGGTGTGAGCCGCTCCGGATGTATGATGTTTTGGATCCACCGAGCCATCTGTGAAGTATCATGCTGCATCTGCCGGTGTCTCGGTGGCTATGGCTGAGTTATTTTTTGAGGTCCTCCTTCTGGAGTAGGCTTTACTATCGCCTGGTCGGTAATTTTGAATGTGGCTGGTGAAGAGCTCCATGGTGGAGGAACTACGTAACCATTTTTGAAAAATTGTGAACAATTTTAGAAAATTTTGGAAAATTTTCTGAAAATTTTTAGGAAATGTTTTGAAATATTTTGAAAATTTTCGGAAAATTTTCGGAAAATTTTTGGAAAATTTTGGAAAATTTTTGGAAAATTTTTGGAAAATTGTGTGAAATTTTTTGAAATTTTTGAAAAATTTGGGAAAATTTTTGGAAAATTTCTGAAAATTTTTCGGATAATTTTTGAATATTTTTGAAAATTTTTGGAAAATTTTTGAAATTTTTGGAAAATTTTCAGAGGGTCTGACCTTGGGTGTAGAAGGCCGCTCCGGATGTATGATGTTTTGGATCCACCGAGCCATCTGTGAAGTATCATGCTGCATCTGCCGGTGTCTCGGTGGCTATGGCTTCCAGTTATTTTTTTGAGGTCCTCCTTCTGGAGGTAGGCTTTACTATCGCCTAGGTCGGTAATTTTGAATGTGGCTGGTGTAGAGCTCCATGGTGGAGGAACTATGTAACCATTTTTGAAAATTTTGGAAAATTTTGGAAAATTTTTGGAAAATTTTCTGAAAATTTTTGGAAATATTTTAATTTTTGAAAAATTTTGGAATATTTTTGGAAAATTTTCTGAAAATTTTGGAAAAATTTTTGGAAAATTTCTGAAAAATTTTCGGATATTTTGAAAATTTGGAAAATTTTTAGAAAAATTTTTGAAAATTTTTGAAAATTTGAAAATTTCAAAAATTTTCGGAAAATTTTCAAAAATTTTCAAATTTTCAAAAATTTTCAAAAATTTTCTAAAATTTTCAAAATTTTCAAAAATTATCGAAAATTTTCAGAAATTTTCCAAAAATTTTCCAAAATTTTCAGAAAAATTTCCAAAAATATTCCAAAATTTTTCAAAAAAATTCAAAATATTTCCCAAAATTTTCAGAAAATTTTCGAAAATTTTCCAAAAAAAATTTCAGAGGGTCTGACCTTGGGTGTAGAAGGCCGCTCGGATGTATGATGTTTTGGATCCACCGAGCCATCTGTGAAGTATCTGCCGGTGTCTCGGTGGCTATGGCTTCCAGAGTTATTTTTTTGAGGTCCTTCTGGAGGTAGGCTTTACTATCGCCTAGGTCGGTAATTTGATATGTGGCTGGTGTAGAGCTCCATGGT
>NW_024748869.1:0-10817 GCF_018991925.1 Homarus americanus
GGTGATAAAAGAGGGAGTGAATGGAAGGAGGGACGGGGTGAAGGAACTACAGCGGTTTATAGAAGGAGTAGATGGAGGGAAGGGAGGGTAGATGCTGAAATGCGTGGGAGGGTAGGGGAGGGGAGGGGAGGGAAGGGGGAGGGGAGGGAAGGAGGAAGGGAGGGAAGGAGGAAGGGAGGGAGGGAACCTGAGAGGGACAAGAGGAGTTGTAGAAGAAGAGTAATAGGGAGCGTCGAGCACGAATACTAGAAGGTAAGAGTGCCAGGGGAGAGAAGCATGGAGGTGGAGTGGAGGCACCAGTGGGGAGGTGGAGTGGAGGCACCAGTGGGGAGGTGGAGTGGAGGCACCAGTGGGGAGGTGGAGTGGAGGCACCAGTGGGGAGGTGGAGTGGAGGCACCAGCGGGGAGGTGGAGTGGAGGCACCAGTGGGGAGGTGGAAAGGAGGCATCAACGGGAAGGTGGAACGGAGGCAGCACTGGGGAAGTAGAGTGGAGATAATTAAGTTACCCTGAGGGACCAATAAAAGTTAGTGTGAAAGATATGAAATGGAAAAAAAAGTGATGACCGAGTGACCATGAGAATAAACTTGGAAATGACATGGGATGATGTATAATAAAATGTGTGACGTAGGATTTGTGGTAGAAGGACCGGGTGATAATAGGGACGGAGTTTAGAACGAGCGAGAAAAATTACTCTGAAATATACTCGTGTCTGTACACTTAAGAAAATTGTACTTAGATCATTCAAAATACTGTTCACGCTATAACACTGAACTTTAGTGAACATCCTTGTTATGAACGGCAGATATACACGTGATGTCCCTAACTGTGTGCACCAGCAATTATGTCTGTTAAGAAAAAAATCACGTTTTGACGATTTACTCTCATATGTGATGGCGTAAATCTTCATGAATCAATTTCGTATCAGGTATCAACTATATACAAAACAAAGGAGATGATAAAACTCAGACAGCTAAGAACACGACCTGGGCAAGATCGCGAACCTTATCCTTCAAGCGACGGTGTTACGTTAGCCATGGTTCTGTAGTGAAAGCAGCACACTATGAGACTGAGAACAGTCATACCTCCCCCTCCGACCCTACACGTTAGCCATGGTTCTGTAGTGAAAGCAGCACACTATGAGACTGAGAACAGTCATACCTCCCCCTCCGACCCTACACGTTAGCCATGGTTCTGTAGTGAAAGCAGCACACTATGAGACCGAGAACAGTCACACCTCCTCCTCCGACCCTACATGGCAGTCTATCTAACCACCTTGACTTCTCATATGAAAGTCCACTTGTTTCCTACCCCCGACACCAACCTACACGACATCCAAAATTAAATTCCACCTGACCACTCACATGACAGTCCCTTGGCAGACCACCAAACGGTCCAACTTAACTCTGACACCCCCCACCCTCATCTGACACTCTCTCTGCCCCCTCCCCTCCTCTCCACTCCCCCTCCTCCAACTCACCTCCACCCCAGAGTCGGGATGGGATGAAAGATCCACTTCTCCCCTAGATAACGTTAAGGTGTTTAATCATCAGGTAAAATATGGTGGGTTGCTAATCTGCAAGTGATTCATTTAACCTTTTAGACTTATTTGCATACCAACATGATAAACTGGAAATAACCTTTTCTCTTGTCTAAATTTAATACTGAAATCCTGTTATGTCACGTCAAACATCAAGTCATCCATACAACCCTAATAGGTAAAGGTCTCCAGGTGAAACACTAATCAACTAAAGTACCTTAATGGAGTAACCGGACATGAGGGGTTACCGTCATCCCAGCATCTGATTTCAGTACTGAAAAAAAAACACACACACACAGACACAAGACCCGAGACACGGTCCTTCCCATACTAACAATGACTCACTCTACAGCAGGTGCGGGCAACAACATGGAACATTGCTAGACTCTGGACTTAATGATAGAGATTTAATCGTCAAGATGAGAATAATAAGAAAAGAGGGTATATTTACCATTGTTTTTTTCTGCATTCGCCTTGTGTTGTGATATTGCAAGGTGTGGTGACGCTGTGTGTGTGCTGATGATGATAATGAAGCTTTTGTTAGGCAGAGTTTTGTTCTGTAATCTGGAGGTGAAAAACTGAAGGTACTGTTAGGATTCATAAGGTTGGAATAGTGTGTGTGTGTGTGTGTGTGTGCGTGTGCGTGTGTGTGTGTGTGTGTGTGTGAGTGAGAGAGAGAGAGAGACAACCGTCACTATGTCTGCAACCAATAATTTACCTTGGTGTTTGTTAAGTCTTGCAATTAATACATACCTGTACATACATATTATTCCCTACATCCAAACTTGAGTATACTTGAGTAATTAGCATATGAAAACTCCACCTTTTATTTAGCTAATATAACCTTCACATAATACAAATTTGTCATCAATTTCAACACAAGCCTCACTTAATTTATCTCACACCACTTTATCAACCAACTTCTATTGTGATCTGGTGACTCACTTAACTCAAATACTAGTGTCTTTACTTAATACACCTTTTCACATATCCGTTGAGACATTGTTACATAACTATTTGACAAATTTCATAACCGGAACAGACCACTTACATGTAAAAATCTTCATCTACAATCCGAAACTAAATTCGGAGCCTTTTAGTGTACTGTAGGGTTCCAGTATCATATATGCAAAAAAGAAACCTCTCCCACAGAATCCGTCGTCGTCCAGCGGCCACGACACTTGCGACCACCAACTGGTTGGCAGAGAACGAGTCTCAATTTGAAGCTAAATTATAATCCCTTGAAATGATGGGATCTGAGATCAAAATTTTTATAAAGAATTTTTTTATTGGCAATTCTTCCCTACGACCACAAGAATCCAGACAACTTAGTTATCAGAGAAGAAATATAATTTGAAGGTCTATGATAAGCCTTAAATTAGTGGATTCAACGAGTATTATATCCTGAGATAATATAGATCTTTCCGAGGACTCATCCCTGTGAACAGTAATATCTCACGATCATCTTAATTTTACACCTGTGACCACGAGGAGGAGTTCATCTCATTTGCATTTGTGAAAAAATAAATTTGAAGAAATATACGAAGCTCTGAGTCACAAACTCAAAACTTATTCAATCAATCAATCATGCCTTAGGGTTGGCAATCAAGGCTCTCCACTCCAAGGATTTTCAAGCTGCCTTTATCAATCCTGCCAGACTTTGTATCTCTCCGGGGAACCACAACTTATTACATCACGATTGAGAAGAATTTCCCTCAAGACTTCAGAGCCGAGGTCACAAAAATCCATGACTATAACGAGCAAACAGAATTAAGTCTTAGTACAGAGACGAAGACAACAAGTGGAAAAATATCTTTACACGTGGAGACAAAGCGTAAAGGTTGACCATGGTACAGTAATTGTATTTTCCACACCGGGTAGCGTGAAGAATCAATGACGTGGGGACTTGGCATTATTGTTTCCTAACTTAACCCTCTGAGTACGATGCCAACCCCCCTGAGTACAATGAATTAATCCAGACCCCCCCCTATAGAGTACGATTATTTAACACAATGAACAAGATATATTTACCCCTTGAAATAGACCAGTGGGTTAGGTATATCACCAGTTGAGTACAATACCAGCCTCTGAGTACAGTAACTCAACCGAGTAAGGTACCTTAACCGCTTGAGTACGATGACTTAACCCTTTGAATGAGATGACCTATTCTTGTGGGTACGTAGACACTGTACTTAGGTGGTTAAGTCACTGTACTCAGGAACAGGTCATCATATAGAAAGGGTTATAACAACGTGATCAAGGGAGTAAGCCATTGTATTCAGAGGATTAAGGATTAAGCCAACGTTCTCAAGGGGTTTAAACAACTGTAAAACTGATCCCATTAATTTGCTAAACGAGAATACGACTGTCGAAAAGTCTGAGATTGCATTGACTTGACTGACTTCAAATTAATATAAGTAATAGAAACCTGACATGACGTTTACAACAAGCCTTACGATAACATTAATGACAAAACCAAACCTCACAGCCATGACATAAATCCAAGCCTGGCATCACATTCTAACACACAAAAGAAGAACTCGTGTAGCAGAGTGCAGGAATGAAGTGACACGTGTCAACAGAGGACCACACTTACAACCTTCAGGCTCAGGGTAGACTCGTAAATTAATCACAAGACCAACACGCCCGGGGAGGTGTTACCGGGTCCAACACGTCCTCAACCCCCCCCCGCCCTCAGTCAGTGTTTTTCACTTTGTTTACACGAGGAGTCTGCAAGTCTAATGAGTTCCAGTTCTACTAGGTCTTAGTTCTAATGGGTATCAAGTGATAATGAGTCTCAGTTATAGTGATCCCCCAGTTGTAATAACCCCCAGTTATAATGATAGGTCTCTGTTCTAATGGTCCTCATTTATAACGGGTCCCAGTTATAATGGACCCCCAGTTATAAGAGGCCTCACTAATCCTGGGCCTCACTCAGGGCTGGATTAACCATTAAGCAAAATAAGCACGTGCTTAGGGCACCAAAAGAAGGGGGCACCACAGGTTTTTCTTTTGAAGGTATTATGCCTTCTAGTGACCAGATCATATTTGCGATAAAACCTAATAGGCTAGTGTAAAACCGCCGTATAAAATTGGTGAAAAATATTTATCCCATTTTGTTCGTTAACTATGTTTTGTAAGGGTTTTAAACCAAGAAAACTGTGCTCCTTTTTTTTTTAAGGACACGTTGCCCAATGGAAATGGCTTTATTTTATACACGTTCAAGAACGTTCCTGAACGTCTGAAATTGTCTAAGTTCGTTCCCTCGCTTCTCAGCCCTCACTCAGGCTCTTGCAGTATCAAGGAAATGTGTCTATTTTAACGTGTGGTATGAGGTGGATTGTGTGAAGTAACAAGCGAGTTTCTGAATTTCTCATTAATTAAATTACTTTATATTTACAAAATAAAGAGGTAGATATTTTAACTATATTAATATATTGTGTTACTAAATTAAGAGCAGTAACTCTAGGCCTAGTTGTTATAATAAATAAGGTTAAATCAAAACTGTCTAATTTCAGTGATTTTTATAATTATCAAAAGTTGAAAAACTTCAACTCGTTGTTTTTATTTCTTAATTGTCTTTAACTGTATTTGTTCTGGTTCTAGTCTAACATCAGTGATGAGAAAATTGTAGGATCTGGCTTGTGGGGTGGCCTGGAAGAAACCTGAATTTTTTATCTTATATTTCAACATCAGTATTCATTGAGTCTTAATCATGGTCTTAATATCTTGTCAGTTAAGCAATGGGAGGGCCGAGGGGGCACCATTGTTGGGCTGTGCTTTGGGCATTGTTACGAGTTGGGGATTTAGAATATAGTTATACGTCTACCCAGATCCCAACAGGTAACAACAACAAAAAAAACAAAGACAATCGGACTATAAAAGGGTAGACAAAGGATGCGAGTTTTCGTTGTGTATAATAAAGTACCATGAATTCCTTAACAAAATAATCAGCTTCCTATAAATTACCCTTAACCATACTTAACCTAAACATTAACAGTATATACATATTAATACAACATAAACAATTTTGAAGCAAGTGGACGTGGGGGAGGCAATACAAGATTACAAATACTTAAGTGAGGAGCTGAGATGGCTGACGAGTAAGGCTGAGTATTGTAGAAGACGGTAGGTAGTCACTGTGCCGTAGGTTTAGAGGATAGATGATCCTGTGGTCACTTCCCAGAGTGTAGTGCTCTCTCCTCGAATTGGAGCTGACAAAGAAGACTTTGAGGAGGTGACGCAACAACCAGGATATGGAGAAGGGAAACCCCGGAGTGGTAACTAAGACGAGTCATACTCGTGTTTCGTCCCTAGATGGCGTTGCTCGTGGTGCTGGGTAGGTAGATCAAGACAATAGATGGCGTGGTTCGTAACAGCATCAATTGGCCTTAATCCGGCCCTGGCCTCACTTGTACGTAATGGGACCCAATCACAATAGCGTTCCAGTTCTAAGAGGCATCAGTCCTAGTAAATACCACTTCTAATGGGTTCCAGACCAAAAAGTCCCTAACTTAATCTAACCTAACCTGAGGATCGATACCAGAGGTTAAGTTAGGTTAAGGCTTAGTTGGGGCCAATCTGGCTAGGGTCCATTTAGAAATGAAATCCATCAGAACTAAGACCCATTAGAGTTGGGGCCCATTAATACTGGGACCCATTAGAGTTGGGGCCCATTAACACTGGGACCCATTAGAGATGGGGCTCATTAATACTGGGACCCATTAGAGATGGGACCCATTTATTCTGGGACCCATTAGAGTTGGGGCTCACTAATACTGGGACCCATTAGAGATGGGGCTCATTTATACTGGGCCCCATTAGAGATGAGACCCATTTATACTGGGCCCCATTAGAGATGGGGCCCATTTATACTGGGCCCATTCGAGTTGGGGCTCACTAATACTGGGACCCATTAGAGATGGGGCTCATTTATACTGGGACCCATTCGAGTTGGGGCTCATTAATACTGGGCCCCATTAGAGATGGGACCCATTTATACTGGGACCCATTCGAGTTGGGGCTCACTAATACTGGGACCTATTAGAGTTGGGACCCATTAGTACTAGGGACTATTACGACTGGGGTCCAGTTAACCAGTCAACAAATAGGCGATAAGTGGACCTTCTGGATAGACTTTCACCAATGAGAAAAACTTTTGAAAAGAAAGAAAAAGAAAAAAATCGATAATGAGAAAACACAAGAAGGAAAGATGGAGAAATACAGAAAGAAATGAAAATGAATAATGAATAAAGAACGAATGAGAAAGGGAACAGGAAAACGAAAGAAAATATGAAAAGGAACGAAATATAAAAGAAAATAATGGACAGAGGACGAGAGGGAGAATACAAAAGGAAAAAAGAACGAAAATTAAATAACGAACGAGAAAATAAAAAGAAAAATTAAGAAAAAAACGAGAGAAAGGAAAAGAAAAAAAAATGGATAAAAGAAAGGAAAAATCCGAAGCGAGAAAAATAAACGAATAAAACAATGAATGACAAAAGAAAAAAGAAAATAAAGAATATACAGATTAAGAGAGAAATATAAAAGAGATAGGAAAAAAATAGTCGCCAAAATATACGACAAAACACAACACAACAGACCGCCCATCCACGCCCTATAACGTCCCTCAAAACTTTGGCCAGACGCGAACTAAACTCGGCCTTGCCACTTTTCCGCGGGGGATGGTCACACAACTCCAGGGAGGGAGAGAAAGGAAGGGAAGGGAGAGACTAGAAAGGGAGGGGAGGGAGAGACTAGAAAGGGAGGGGAGGGAGAGACTAGAAAGGGAGGGGAGGGAGAGACTAGAAAGGGAGGGAAGGAGGGAGGGAAGGAAGGAGGTTGTGAAAAAAAAGAAGAGAGGAAGAGAATGAAAAAGAAAGAGGGAGAGAGAAGGAGGGAAGGAGTGGAATTACCGTAAAATTTCCGTGTGTACCTTTATCAGTGCAGTGTAAACTCCTCTATGGGATTTCACTTAATCAGGAAAGCAAAAATTTGGTGAAGGTAATATACGAAGGATTATGTAAGTGTGTGTTTTGTATTTCAGGTGGCGGCCATTTTGAAAAGAGATAAAAACGAACTCTCCATCAGTAGACTTTTTGTGTGTGATTATACTTATTGTCGGCCATTTTCAACTGAGACACAAATCAAGCACTATGGGAGTGTTAGTACAATTTATGGTATGATTATAGCGGTTATCTGTCATTCTGATATGCGATAAAACTCGAGCGCTACAAAGAACTCGAAATGATTTTGTGGTGTGGTTGAGCAGTTGTCGGATATTTTGGAACCGAAATAAAAATAAATAAACGTAGTGCAAGTTTGAAATGATGTTATTGGTCTGAATATTAAAGTTTTGTCAATTTTTACCTGAAAAAACAATAACAACAACTCACACTTGTGGTGAATATGAATAAAAAAGAAACAGTAAAGGTATTAGGGTTGAGTTGAGGCTGGTAACGACCACACGAGGCCCGACCATCACGGGACAATACTGTGTTAAGCCACTACAACGACACTCAACATTTGATACAAACTACGAATGATAAAACTACCAACTATTCTCACACACACACACACACACACACACACACACACACACACACACACACGATTATACAAATACCGCATTTTTATTTCTTTATTTATTTTTTATTCTTTCTGTCTTTATTTATTTATTTAAGTCTCCCTTATGAATAATTTTACAACAGTCTTCGCCACGCACTTCGTCTCCACCAGAATCTCAACACCACATAGTCAACTGGCACCATCTACCATCATCAAGTTGTGTGTTGATCACAGAAAGACGCCCACAAGAGGTCACAGGGGCATTGACAGCATAGATTTATAACAGCCAATTCCCGGGTTGATTGAAGATGAAAAGAATCACAACAGACCTCGTGTGCGATGTCTATGTTTGGATAGAATCATCGGGGAGAGTGGTGCCGCAGGAAGCACTATACAGGAGTTCCCTTGTTGGTGCGTATTTTGCAAACGATCTGGAATTTATAGACCTATAGATAGCACACGGCTTCGTTAAAATTGCTATGAATTCGGAAAACACGCGAAATGTGGCGCGTTTGGCGGTCTGGATTGAACACCGTTTATTAGAACACGTTTACAAAATACAAAAATTCTGAATTTGTTTCGCGTAGCCGAATTTGTACCCGTGAGAGGGTAGGTGGGTGGGGGAGGCAGGTGGGACGGTCGGGCGGTAAGAGGGTAGGTAGGTGGGTGGCCAGGTGAGAGGGTAGGTAGGTGGGTGGGTAACCAGGTGAAAGGGTAGGTAGGTGGGTGGGAGGGTAGGTACGTGGGTGGGTGGGTGGGAGGGCAGGTAGGTGCAGGGAGGGAGGGTGGGTGGGTAGGTGGGTGGGGAAGGGAGGGAGGGTGGGTGAGTGGGTGGGTGGGTGGGTGGAGGAGGGGGTGGGTGGGTGGGTGGGGTGGGGGGTGGGTGGGTGGGTGGGGTGGGTGGGTGGGTGGGAGGGTGGGTAGGTGGGAGGGAGGGTAGGTAGGTGGGAGGGAGGGAGGTAGGGAGGGTGGGTAGGTGGGTGGGTAGGTGGGTGGGTAGGTAGGTGGGTAGGTAGGTGGGTAGGTAGGTGGGTGGGTGGGTGGGTAGGTGAGTGGGAAGTGGCGGCGAAGGGCGGGGATTCACCCGTCAGCTGGCTGGAGTCTCACACAGCACAGGTGGAAGATGGTGATGGGGGGGGTGGGGAGGGGGAGTAGGGAGTCCGGCCCTCTTCCCCCCTCCCTGGATCACCTTCCTGCGAATTTCCTGTTGGTACGACCACCACTTCACCATAAAGGTACGACCACCACTTCACGGTAAAGGTACGACCACCACCGCACCATAAGGATAGGACCGCCACCTCACCATCAGGGTACGACCACCACTTCACCATAAAGGTACGACCACCACCGCACCATAAGGATAGGACCGCCACCTCACCATCAGGGTACGACCACCACTTCACCATAAAGGTACGACCACCACCGCACCATAAGGATAGGACCGCCACCTCACCATCAGGGTATGACCACCACCTCACCATCAGGGTACGACCGTTGGCGCCTCTTGTGAAAACATTACACATATTTTTCAAGCCTAAATATAACTTGGTCTCCAGACAACGTACTCAAGCGTAATTATTTCACTCAGTCTTCCCTTCCTACACTCAAACGTAAATTAAATGTCACTGTCTACAACACATCCACGGAGGAGTAGAGAGTGTAAACATTGCTCCTAGGATCACAACTACCAACTTCCTAAACCCTTTCTTTCACCTGGTCTTCCCTCAGCTAAAATAACGCTATAAAATTATTTCCCCACTTAGAGGCCTCATCCTCTCCCTCCTCAACCAGCCTTGAAATCATACATATACTCTCTTAAGTTAAGTGAAAGAAGACTAAGAATGAACGAGAGATGTATGAGAAGGAGGCCAGATGGACTGTGTTCTCCGTGAGGTAGTACAGTACAATATACAAAGATCAAGGTTGAAACATAATACACCTCGTACATGAACAGTTCCTACTCCTCCTCTACAGTGTAAACAAGTCGTTCTGTTGTTCCTGGACAGTTGCCACAGCATGTTAACCATCACTATGACGGACGAACACCCCCCCCCCAGGCATAACAACATAGGCAAGTTGGTTTTCAGTTCTTGGAGTTACATTCAGGAAATACTGAGTGTATAGATCCTGGCTGTGTGGGTCATCTACACCAAGTAGTGGTGGGGTTTTGACCTGTACCCTCCTCCAGGACACACCTGGCAGCAGTGGACCTAATGCTGGCCTCACAAGGCCCGATGCATGTTTGACGACCACTACTTGAAGGAGGGGGGGGGGGTTGATGGGGCAGAGGTAATGGCGGGGATGTTAGTGATGGTAGAGCAGGTGTCACAGGTGGGTCGTTGTGGAGTGTCAGGTATCCTGAACCAAATCCAAACACAGGTTCCATATCACAGAACACGCCAACACCTGTATCATCCCAACACAGACGCGGCGAAACGCTAAAACAGAAACACTCCTGCTTGCGCCCACGTGGCCTTGTGGGTACACTGAAACACTCTCCCTCCTCACCAAACAATTCCTGGCATTCCAAAAGGAAATTGTTCGATAAATCACTACAGCACACGTTGTCAGATATAAAAATGTAGCAGTGTAGTAATGGAGGCGAGGGTACTGGTGAGGCTAAGTGGCGGTGAGGGGGCTGGTAAGTGGCGGTGAGGGAGTGCTTGTGAGTGGCGGTGAGGGAGTGTTGGTGAGTGGCGGTGAGGGGGCTGG
>NW_024748870.1:0-122116 GCF_018991925.1 Homarus americanus
AACAATGGAAACGACGCATCACCAGCTGTGAGGTCGTGTAAGTTGCTAGGCAGATCTCTTGCGCTATCATAGCAAGCCCAAATACAAATGTATGGTATAGCAATCGACTGGCGTAAAATATAAGCATTCCATTTTTTAAAGTTTATTCATACAACATAAATTTTTTTCACATTTAAAACATCAATCTTTATAATTAAATTTAAAAATAAAAGAAAAACTACATCAGATTTCTATCATCGAATTTTCATAAAATATTAGCAAGTATATTTTTACTCTTAGCTGTGACTGGAATGAATATATTCTCAGAAATAAAATATGAAATAAATATTTTACTGAATGAAGATGACATATAGTGGAAAGTGGATAATATCATGACATAAACAATGACTTTCGCTTTCCTTGTTCAAAAGATTTTGGCCTATAATCGCTTTCAAATGGTTTTCAGTTCAAAACCAGCGTACTGTATTACAATAATATCTTCATCCTAATTAATGGAATAAATACCATGAAATGCTATTTGGAATATTTCGGCCAAAATCTATCAAAATCATTTTCTCCTTGTCATCAGCACAATTCAAATAGCCATTCAGTCCTCCTTTCGAACAGTATCATTAAGGGTTAATTAACACCATCAACAGCCATAGGATCATCAATATCTTTAATTCTTCAATCACGCCTTACAGCCCTATAATCCCACAACAAGTCGCTTGTTCCATCAGAGCATTCAAAATGCTACATTTTAAAAAAGATTTCATCGATAATTTCAGTCTGATTATACCAGGACGCACTCAGGGCTCCAAGGCCGATCAGCTTGGGATGGCACATGTTTTCTAACTTTCAGTTAAAACTGTTGCATCATTAAGTGAATTGAGATAGAATATTATTGTAATGCAACAGTTTTTAACTGGAAAACCATTCGGTGTTTATGGTAACATCTTTGAATCAAAGAAGCGAAGTCATTGTCTATTACTATTTCTATCCCACTCCCATGGCCGACTATTTCAGCAAAAAATATTATATTTCCATATTTTCAGATATGTAGTAGTTTTAAGGAAATGTAATGTATTTCAATGTAATTAGGATAAACTACATGAAAACAAAAGAGACTTTACCAAACCCTCCAATGTTCAAGATATATTCGCTTTTTAGTTAGTTTTCAAGCCAAAAATACTGTTGTATTAGTGATATTCTAATCATACTGTGCTGATACAATACATTCACGAAATGTGTAACATTTTTGCTGAAACAGCTGCCATTACAGTGGAAAGTGATAATCAAGGATGAAAGCAATGACTTTCGCTTATTCAAAATGCAACTTTAATCGCCAATGGTTTTAGTCAAAAAACTGCTATTACAATAATATTCTCTCCTAATTGACTTGAATAAATTTGAATGGAAGAGCATAATATTTTGTTGAAATTAGCTTCACCGTAAAGTCGTAATAATAATGGTAACAATGGTCTTCGCACTCCAGTGTTTCAGGCACGCGTCCTTAGCGAGAAAGACGAGAGTGTTTTTGCATTGAAGGCTCTCAAGCGTTCCAAACCTCAAAACTGGCCAACTTAAAATATAATGTAGCTACTGATATCTCGGGCTTATAAGACGAATTTGAACATTTAAAAAATCTGCCCAGTTAGGGGGTCATTAAACCACTAAGTATAAAATGCTTACTCTTTTTTTTTTTTTAAATATTGTGGTGTAGTGTCAAGAGTGGTGATGGAAACATCAAAGCGTACCTAAGGTCTTACCAATAATTATTTTATTCTCAGAATACGCTTAAGTGCCGATTCAAAATTACATTACCGTATATTAAAATAATAAAATGTATTATAAACCTGTCTAACATACCGTAAAAGAGAATTATACCCTGTAATAAACGACGTAAGCACACCCTCCCACGCCCCCCATTTGCCAGTGAGGAGACAAGAAATGGAAAGCGACTTTAGATTGGGGCTTATTTTTAGCCGTGGAGGTGGTCAGTAAGTACGTATATCGGTATATATTTACTGATGTTACTTCTATAAATAATTAATTTAAAATTTATTTTTTACAAGGAATATTCAGTAAATGACTGCATATTTAATTCTGAACTACTGACAGTTAAATACAGACGCTTTTAAGTGATTTTGCCACTATAAGTCATATACTACACCACAGTAAGATTGACGCAACACGCGAAGTGAATTCATCTTTATTTCATAATCAACCATAAATAAATACAAAAAGTAAAAAAAGATCAAAAGTGAGAAAATAATATACCGTATGAATATGTTTAAAGGTCAGTTAGAGGAACAACTAAACTGCACCGTGTAAAATGAGGCAGAAAGTCAGGTCAGCGCTGAACCTGGACTGTTACAATTTTCATGTAGATGCTATATGCAGCAGGTCACCATTAGACAAACACATTATGCTTCCATTATCTTCCAGTATGTAGTATCTGTTCTGTTTGCAGCCGCTCATTACCTACAAAATTTTAGTAATATTATTTTGATAAGAACATAAATTGTATAACGAAAAATAAACATCAATGACTACTAAGACGCTTCCTATTGTGTTGTAAGAAGAGGGGAGATACACGGAGCGGCCTGGAGGGATGAAACTGCCGCGGCTAGGTCAAGCGTCGTCTTTCCGCGTTAAGCGGGGTAATACTGTATATATATATATATATATATATATATATATATATATATATATATATATATATATATATATATATATATATATATATATATATATATATATATATATATATATATATATATATATATATACAGTAGTACCCCGCTAACGCGGTCAATAAAACCCACAGGGTACCGTGTTAAGTGAAAAATCGCTAAGTGAGCAACAGAACATATGGGATTAATTCCAATAGAAACTGGCCCATCCCCAAACTCCACTTTTTCCGACACAATACCTATGTTCTAGTAAAAATAACATCTTAATTTTATGATGGTACATGCACACAATTAATACTTAAGAGAAATAGAGAAATACAGTCGCCAAGTTAATGTCCATTCAAATAATGGACTCAACTCCCTCCCCCTCTTCTCACACAACACTGCTGGCTCTTCCCTCTCTGAGAAATTTTTTGGGGGAAAACCACTAAATTTTAATAAATAATACCTCAAACTAAAGTTAGGATAATACAATTGACATTGCTGGATTCCTTGTAAGACCAGGAATATTTTGAATACAAATGTCATATATTTTGCACAAAAAATAACATATTTACTCAGAGTAAACTTTATATCTAAAATTTGTATGTCTAATGCAAAATCTATGATGTTTATATTCAAAATGATCACCAAATTGTAAGAATTCCAGCAATGTAAATTATATTCTGGCCGGGTAATTTGTATGAATTTTATGAGCTAAAACAAATATCTTCAGTTAATAAAAAAAAAAATATTCTTCACGACACTATCTGTCAATCAAAGTACCCCAACTTGCCTCCCCCCTCTTCCAACCGCGCGGTCAGTCCCAACCCTCCCCCCCACCCCCCACCAATCCTCCCTTCAAGAGATGTTGGGTGAAAAAACTAAATTTTAACATTTAGTATTAAATAATACCTCAGATTAAAGTTAGGATAATATAATTGACATTGCTGGATTCCTTGTAAGACCAGGAATATTTTGAATATAAATGTCATATATTTTGCACAAAAGATAACATATTTACTCAGAGTAAACATTACATCTAAAATTTGTATGTCTAATGCAAAATCTATGATGTTTATATTCAAAATGATCATCAAATTATAAGAATTCCAGCAATGTAAATTATATTCTGACCGGGTAATTTGTATGAATTTTATGAGCTAAAACAAATATCTTCAGTTAATAAAAAAAAAAATATTCTTCACACGTAACAGATGGTCGGTCGGTCCCTCCCTCCCCACCCCCCACCAACCGTCCCTACCAGATGTGTGGGAAAACCAGAATATTTACCTTTTTAGTAATAAATAATACCTCAAACTAAAGTTAGGATAATATAATTGACATTGCTGGATTCCTTGTAAGACCAGGAATATTTTGAATACAAATGTCATATATTTTGCACAAAAAATAACATATTTACTCAGAGTAAACATTATATCTAAAATTTGTATGTCTAATGCAAAATCTATGATGTTTATATTCAAAATGATCATCAAATTGTAAGAATTCCAGCAATGTAAATTATATTCTGGCCGGATAATTTGTATGAATTTTATGAGCTAAATAAAAAATTATACTTCACCTGCGTAAAGGGGTACAAGCACCGCGCAATGTGAGCATTTTGGTTTTCAGCCGGGTACCACGTAAACGTGGAAACCCGGAATGTGGGACCGTGTAAAGTGAGGGTTGACTGTATATGCAAATGTAATTTTACTTTTTTTCTTCGTAAATGCGAAGAAAATAATGGTGTAAATTGCATTGGGTCCTAAGTTAACCAGGGTCTTGAATATGAATCGTCGTTAGTAGAACATTCGTTATCGGAGGCTTTACTGTATGTACAAAAGATTCATTATTGTTTTATTACTGAATATGTATATTATACTGCCAGACTGGGGTCACTAATTCTAAGGGGAAATACTTAACTCTAATCTTAATTTCTAAGGGTCGCTGCCACCAGACCCCTTCTGGACAGTATGTAACTCATTAGGTAGCAGGCAGAGTGGACTAGGCATTGGGTTAGGTTTTTCATTGACCAGATCGATAAGGGGAAAGAAGAGTGAAACCACAACATGTCTTAGTTCTTTCAAATCTTCTTTCTAGTTATTTCAGTTCATTTTTGGTACTACCTAACCTCAATTCTTTTTGGTAGCATGTCGATGGTCTAGACACATGGGTAGTGTAATTTTGATATCAGGGTCACTTGGACGGAAATAAAGGTAACTACTGTGGGAGAAATGAATACTCCTAAAATACTCAAAGAACCAGTTTATTAATATACAATCAAAGGGGAAAAGAGATGTTATTAACATATAACTACCAGGCTCAACTCCTGGGCTTATTGCAGACTCCGTATTTCTTATTTACTTGTTTCCTTAATTTCCTATTTACTAAACAGCAATTACTCAGATATTACACTGTTACCGTGCACACTCTTACTGGTGTCACATTCATTACATTATATTACATTACATAGCAGGACCAGTTCCTTGTCCTTCCTCACAGTACATAGTTACATGGCAACTCCTTGCAGATTACTTTACTTCTCCCACCTTACTAGGTATTTCTCATTACATCCAGTTATAAGACCAACTGGCATATGATGCTTCACAGACTGTTGGTAGTGTATAGGAGATGCACTCACAACACGCTAATACTGATACAAACACCGACATGGGTCCACTACCCAACATAGGGTATCCACCGGCTCCAAGCGACCGGTGGGTTTCAATTAAGCCCTCCCTCGATCTGAGAACGAAGGTTAAAGGTGATATGGGAGGTTTTTGGGGAAGCATGGTGGGTCACAAACAAATCTTCCGTCTCGCCACGTCAGATATTTACAGTATATTTCTTCTTACACTGGGTGAATGACAATTCCACTGTTAAAGCATGAACACTGATGAACACCGATATTCACTACAATAGACTGAATCAAACTGAAGGGTTATAAACACAGAACATACCTGAGAACGAAGGTGAAAGGTGATACGGGAGGTTTACTCCTCCCGCCTCGCACTGGTTTCTATACCCCTGAGTTGCCAGTGATCGCTACTCACGCAATGACAGAAATTACAAACAATCTAACTGTTACTCATTCAAGGATGACCCTCAGTTGACAAAGGCCTGGCGAATTACTAAAGTTGATTTACACAAACTAATTCAAGATTGCGTTCGAAGGCGAGACTTAACGGGAGTGATCCTGAGTGTAAAACCGATGGGAAAAACACATCTCTCATGAGATTCTACAAGCGCGATGGATATGAATGTTATGTAGCGTAATATGAATTAAAGTGGGTTTTTAGGAATGACAATGATATGCGCAGTACAATATGACTGAATTAATGTTTATGTAAGCGAAATGAACAATACAGTTCATTAATAATACATAGAATAAAACGTACAAGAGGGGACCAGACGGCATTGTTTTCTTTAGTTTTTACACTCTTGACAGATTGGGGATGCCAACGTATGTAAGTACATACATGTGAAATCATCGTCATTTCTCTACACAAAAATATGAAAGCAACACTTACTACTGTTCATATATGTTTTAAATAATACTTACTAATGTAACACCAAAATTCTTCTCACCAATGGTGGTAAAGTCTAAAACATAAGGACAGCCAATGATGTTGTGTGAGTTTTTACTCAGATGACGAAGTCATCAGGTTCAATTCTGGCTAAAGCTGCAGCTTTCCATAAAGATGTCATAGCTGTTACTGAACCTGAAGTTGTTGCTGAAGCTGCTTATGATGCTGAATTTGATGGTCTAGCTGAAGTTGATGGTTTAGGCCTTCGAATAATAAAGCTGTCGAAAGAACCTTGCACAGCTGCTTTCTTTTGTCATTATACATCTTTATGTAGAGGTCTTATGCATTTTTCAGGTCCCTATTAATTTTAATGCATTGTTCTGTTAATGTATCCACTTCAGAAAATATGTTCATTGCTTGCTCCATATAATATCCACAGACCTCTCACCTTTTTCATATCCTTATAACACATCAAGTTTCTCAGCTAAGCTTATACACTTTCTTTTAGCTTTGAACCATCACTTGCTCTCTTGCTCATGTTGAATAGGGAAACAAAAATGCTGTAAGAAACCTGAGAAAGTTTTTTGCCTTTCCTGTTCAGATGCTTGAAAACAAAGGGCCCACCAAGCTGCGACTGTTTATACCCTGTACTAGTGATGCTGGCGTCACCACTCACAAGCCCTTCAACCTCCGTGCACAAGGCGTATTTTATTTCATTTGTATAATACATATCGGGTTTGTTATTTAAATGAAAATGTAATTTTATTTTATTTTTATTCTCTTTTTGTCATAAGTTACAAAGAAAATATTGGTGTAAATTTAATTTGTCCTAAATTAACCTGGGTCTTAAATATCAATCGTCGTTAGTAGAATGCAAAATAGAGAAAATTCATTTTACGTTCATATTTAGTGCGCTTGCCTAGGGGGGGGGGGATTTAAATGCCCAGAGTGCAAAATTATGACAACAAACTTCACCTTTTAAGTACCCCCTGCAAAGGTATTTTTTAGTCAGGCAGGATGTCTTTTACCAGAACTAGTGGATGCTTTATGGGTTAATGTCATTCCTGTCATGCTTTCTCTTTACATTTGCATCTTTTAACATCGCTGGCAGCATTGTATCCAAGTTAGACTCATCACTGTAACAACAAAGCTACCAGGCCATGCTGCGTCGGCTAAGCTTTGGTTAATTTTTTTTACTCGGTTACATGCACACATGTAAAAAAAAAATATATATATCGTGAGGTCAAAAATATAAAGGGACAAAGTATTTCTTTGTGAGCCAACAAGAGTTAGCAGACGGGGGGGGACTATGTTATGGTTATTTTTCAACTCGTAATTTCGGGTAGACATACTGTACAGTATTTTCTCGATTTAACGAGGAGCCACCCCTGTTCGTTAAATTGAAACTTCCGCTTAATCAAGTTTTCTGCTGCTCAGTCTGTGTCCTGCCACCATCGCATGTGTTGTTCAGTTCTACCTCTCGGTCAACTAAGTATACACTGGAGCACCTTAGCTTTCGTCGTTATTCAAGACATTTTCAGAGGCGACTGAATTTACAGGGCTGGAATGTCAGGTCACTCTTTCTTGGGTGGGGGATTAGTGGGTCTCATGACCTGATAATGTCTTGAATGAAGACAAAGCTAAAGTACAGTCAACCCTCACTTTACGCGGTCCCACATTCCGCGTTTCCACGTTTACGCGGTGCCCTGCCAGAACCCAGGATGCTCACATTCCGCGGTGGGTGTACCCCTTTACACGGTGAAGTATAATTTTTTTATTTAGCTCATAAAATTCATACAAATTATCCGGCCAGAATATAATTTACATTGCTGGAATTCTTACAATTTGATGATCATTTTGAATATCAACATCATATATTTTGCATTAGACATAAAATTTTTAGATAAAATGTTCACTCTGAGTAAGTATGTTATGTTTTGTGCAAAATATATGACGTTTATATTCAAAATATTCCTGGTCTTACAAGGAATCCAGCAATGTCAATTATGTTATCCTAACTTTAATCTGAGGTATTATTTAATACAAAATGTTAAAATTTATTTTTTTCACCCACTCTTTCTCTTGAAGGGAGGATTGGTGGGTGGGGGGAGGGTTGGGACTGACCGTGCGGTTGGAAGAGGGGGGAGGCAAGGTGGGGTACTTTGATTGACAGATAGTGTCGTGAAGAATATTTTTTTTTTATTAACTGAAGATATTTGTTTTAGCTCATAAAATTCATACAAATTACCCGGCCAGAATATAATTTACATTGCTGGAATTCTTACAATTTGGTGATCATTTTTAATATAAACATCATATATTTTGCATTAGACATACAAATTTTAGATAAAATGTTTAATCTGAGTAAATATGTTATCTTTTGTGAAAAAAATATGACATTTATATTCAAAATATTCCTGGTCTTACAAGGAATCCAGCAATGTCAATTGTATTATCCTAACTTTAGTTTTAGGTATTATTTATTACTATACCTGGTTTCCCCCCCAAAATTTCTGAGAGGGAAGAGCCAGCAGTGTAGTGTGAGAAGAGGGGGAGGGAGTTGTGTCCATTATTTGAATGGACATTAACTTGGCGACTGTATTTCTCTATTTCTCTTAAGTATTAATTGTGTGCATGTACCATCATAAAATTAAGATGTTATTTTTACTAGAACATAGGTATTGTGTGGGAAAAAGTGGAGTTTGGGGGTCAGCTGGCCTCTATTTCATTTAATCCCATATGTTATGTTATTCACTTTACGCGTTTCTCACTTTCTGCGGTACCCTGTGGGTTACATTAACCATGTAAAGTGAGGGTTGACTGTATTTTTAGAGAGATTGTGATAAATATAAGTATAAATGAGCAAAGTTGTATCCCTTCAACATTACGTTAGAGGACATTTTAAATTAGGGTTAGGTTCTGGAGGCCCCCTAAAAAAGTGACTAAACTTTACTTAACGAGTTCATTTTAAAGCACCAATGAACATTAGACTCGGGAACAACAGGCTATTTCAGTATCAATATCAAGGAACACCAGACTCGGCAGCTGACGCACCATCCTGGGAACACCAGACTCAGCGGCCGACGCACCATCCTGGGAACACCAGACTCGGCAGCAGACGCCACACTGCCACCCTCACTTGACAATCCCACACCTACATAAATGAACACCCAATTAAATCTTTTCCATGAATCTTTCTATTATCTTCACTTCACTTTTCACATCACTAGCAACCCATTTACACTCACCTTAGAAGTCGTAATCTGCAGCAGAGTCAGCTGCTTTCTCGTCACTCACTCAGAAAGACTGAGCTGGCGAGCGCGAATGTGTGAGTGAGCAGCCACGGTGGCACCTCTGGTGAGCAAATAACCAATTTTTGCCATGGCAGTACATTTGAAATATTTCCTGCCCGATTTCCCTCCCGAAATAAAAAATTATTGCTATACAGGTACAGTCATGCGCCGGTTAACGTCCGACTGAACAACGTCCGATGGCCCCCCCCCCTCAAAAAAAAAATAAAATAAAAAAAATAAATAAAAAAATAAATCCGTGACGCCTGCTGGACCACCACTCCACGACCCCCTGACGGAGACACGATGATCCTCCCCATACTGGTCAGATATTATGTGTTAAAGGAATATGCTTCCTATCTTAGGCTATTTTTAAACATTTGCCTCCAAGTGTAATGTTAACCTACATCTATTGAGGATAAAATCTTTCGCCTACAAATTGACAATAACACATTTGCTGTAATCAGACATATCTAGTTGCCTCAACAATTGCAACCCCAGTTGCAATTGGGGTTGCAATTTCAAATTCTGTGGCATTACTAAGTATAGTGAAGTCTCTGGTGCACTCTAAGATTAAGAGAGAAAACGGAGGACTCAGGCATCCTGATGTGAGAGAAAACGGACTCGTATGATGGGGGACCAAGAAAAAAAAAGCATAGCTACATGTTTTGTGGACTACAGTATTAAGCGTACCATTTTCATCACTTTGTAATAAACCTAGCCATGCCTATGTGTGTTTATGATATTTACCATAACATTATATATATATTTAGTGGGTATAAATGGTCGTAAAATGGGAAACTTGGGGTTGGGTCTTGGGTGCCTGGAACCAATTAGAATAAATCCCATAGGTTCTGTACTTTCGTTATCGGCGGGGTCCCAATTAGGCGCTATAACCAAGGGATGACTGTACTGTACTGTATATACTTGTGACACTGGCCAGTTGCTTCTGGTGTTATGGTACAGGGGTACCAAGTGACAGCACTAGGATCCCGCTTCCTCTATCAAGAAATAAACAATTAAAATTTAAATTGAAAAAAAAAATTCAAATAATGGGACCTAGCGAACCTAAATGGCCCTAGAGCGGGCACAGTCACGTATGCATCGCATATTCTTATATTGTACATTAACAATGGACCTAAGTGCAAACCTGTATTGTACATGTACTAAATGATTATGGTACTAAAATTGTTATGTCTATTGCAAATATAGCTTGTTTATACAGGTATTCAAATAAATTACTATCTTACAAGAATCCCTCCAATGTAAGTTATATTCACCCAGGTCGTTTGGGTGGCAAATTATGAGAAGAGCTTATTCACTCTTAAGTAATAATAAATAAACACGCAGGCAGGCCTTCAGCGCCAACTGTCAAATCTTATCTCAAATAAATAAACAAACAAATGCCAGACATTCTGTCACCTCACCCCTCCCCCCTCCACTCTCCTTGTATTCCCAGACAAAAGATTGGTGATATTTTTATGTTTATTTTATATAATATCTCGGACTAAAGTTAGGATAATATAATTTGCATTGCTGAAATCCTTGCAAGACAGAGATTAATTTGATTATAAGCGTCATATATTTTGCTCAAGATATAAGAATGTAGTACACTAGTGTACAATACAGGTACTGTGTAGTACATTTTATAATACAGTATAAAGTTTTTCAACTGTATTTTTGGGTAGATTTACACAAATTTCTTCATTTATTTTCACCCATTTACATTCACACACCATACTAAAAGAAATGTAAAAGAAATAAATGATCTTAGTGCAAAGCTAGAGCGCATATGTACTAATATGATTACGGTACTAAAATTGCTATGTTGTCTAGTGCGAATTACAACATGTTTATATTCAAATAAATCAGTATCTTACAAGAATACCAGCTATGTTTATTATATTCTCCTAGGTCATATCACTGGCTTTTTAAAATGAGAGAAGCTTAGTAGGACTGTTAAATAAACACAGAGAGACCTTCGGCTCAAACTTATCACCTCAACCCCCCCCACACCTCGCTGCCTCCGTGCCTCCCTCCCTCCTTCCCTCCCTAATCTGCTCAGCCGGGGGTTTATTTAGGCTTACAATTTTTATCTTATATATTATCTCAGACTAAAGTTAGGAGATTATAATTTGCATTGCTGGAATCCTTGCAAGACAGCCAATAATTTGAATTTAAACGTTATAAATTTTGCTCAAGAGATAAAAATTGTTGTACATTAGTGTACAGTACTGTAGTACATTTTATAAAAAAAGTTTTTCAACTGTATTTTTGGGTAGATTTACATAGATTTCTTCATTTATTTTCATCCATTTACATGCACACACCATACTAAAAGAAACGTAATAGAAATAAACGACCTTAGTGCAAAGCTGGAGTGCACATGTACTAATTTGATTATGGTACTAAAATTGCTTTGTCTAGTGCAAATTATAGCATATTTATATTCAAATTAATCAATATGTTACAAGAATCCCAGCAATGTTAATTATATTTACCCAGGTCATTTCACTGGCTTTTTATAAGAGAGAAGCTTAGTCACTTAAGAACTGATAAATATACATGTGTTAGACCTGGGCCTGTGCCAACTGTCAAACGTACTACCTCCCCTCCCCCCACGCTCCCTCGCACCCTCTCTCTCCCCCATCTGCCCGGCGTTAATGGAATCCTTGTAAAAGTGAAAAATTTTAATATAAACGTCATGTATTTTGCACGAGATAAAAATTAATCGCCTGTATCACATTACAGTAGTGATTTAAGAGTAAAAGTGTATACTGTATGTACGTATATAGTATTCCACATACACGTAAGTATAAATAAAAAGTTTGTGATGATCGGACAACGTCCATTTCGGTTAACGTCATGTTTCCAAAAACGTATCTAGGACGTTAACCGGCGCATGACTGTATATAGGAAAATTTCGATAATTTTGGGAGCCGCAATATATAAAAAATCGTTATATAAAGCTGCGATATATCCCGACCCTACTGTACAGTAATTTGTTGCTTAAAATTATGGGGTTTTTTTCACAGGGAAAAGTCGGTATAACTAGTCCCAGTGGTCAGGATATTATGGTATCGAATATTACAGAGTATTTCAAATAAATTCTTTGATTAGTTCTGTACATAAAGACTGGTAGATACAGGTTGTACTTCTCTAGTCCGGCAACCTCGGGACCTGACCGGTGTCGGACCATGGAAATTTCCAGACTATGGAAATTCACCTTTTTCCTGGATAGATAGTGACTTGGCTTGGAAACACTAGCACCACTTTCTCTGCTTCATGGTCTCTTTGAAGACATATTGAAGGGTTAAATGTCGTACAGTAGCTTCTCAAATTTCGCGAGTTTTTAATTTGACGTTTTCTATTTGAACACACAAAAAAACAACATACAGTGAACCCTAACTTTACGCGGTCGATTAAACCCCCGGAGGCCCGCGTAAAGCGAGAAATGCGTAAAGTGAACAACATAACATATGGGATTAAATGAAATAGAGACCGGCTGACCCCCAAACTCCACTTTTTCCGACACAATACAGTTAACCCTCACTTTATGCGGTTAATGTAACCCACAGGGTGCCGCGGAAAGTAAGGATCGCGTAAAGTGAACAACATAACATATGGGATTAATTGAAGTAGAGTCCGGGCCGACCCCCAAACTCCACTTTTTGACGACACACAACTATGTTGTAGTAAAAATATTATCTTAACTTGATGATGGTATGCACAAACAATTAATAATTAAGAGAAATATCAATAATATTAGGTTTTCTAACACTTACATTAGTAGAAAAGATGGCTGGGCACACGGGGATGGGCGGTTGGTTCCGAGGCAGAGGGCAGATTATTGGCCCTCACCTGTATCACTTGTATCAATTGTATCACTATCCACCATAGAGGCTTGCAGGGCCATTTTGTCAAACCCCTCAAAGTCCATATAAGTCCATATCTTCACTATAATTATCACTATCACTGACTTGGGCCGGCTGTGGTGGGTGGCGGGTGAAGAACTCGGTAATGTTTTGACGACTGGGCGACCTTGTGCGCACCATGCTCGCGCAGCTTACACAACATGGCGGATGGCGGGAGAGATGGCGGGAGGTTTGAATCCAAAAATGGCGCGGTTCGCCAGCTGCTCTCCGAGTAAAGGGGTACACGAACCGCGGAATGTGAGCATTCCTGTTTCGGCAGGGTACCGCGTAAACGTGGAAACGCGGAATGTGGGACCGCGTAAAGCGAGGGTTGACTGTACCTATATTCTAGTAAAAATAACATCTTAATTTTATGATGGTACATGCACACAATTAATACTTAAGAGAAATACAGTCGCCAAGTTAATGTCCATTCAAATAATGGACTCAACTCCCTCCGTCTCTTCTCACACTCCTGGCTCTTCCCTCTCTGAGAAATGTTTGGGGGAAAACCACTAGATTTTAAGGTATAGTAATAAATAATACCTCAAACTAAAGTTAGGATAATATAATTGACATTGCTGGATTCCTTGTAAGACCAGGAATATTTTGAATATAAATGTCATATATTTTGCACAAGAGATCACATATTTACTCAGAGTAAACAAAATACTTAAAGTAGATCTAAAATTTGTATGTCTAATGCAAAATTTATGATGTTTATATTCAAAAGATCATCAAATTGTAAGAATTCCAGCAATGTAAATTATATTCTGGCTGGGTAATTTGTATGAATTTTATGAGCTAAAACAAATATCTTCAGTTCATAAAAAAAAAATATATTCTTCACGACACTATCTGTCAATCAAAGTACCCCACCTTGCCTCCCCACCCTCTTCCAACCACGCCAGATGGTCGGTCGGTCCCTCCCTCCCCCCCCACCCCCCACCAACCCTCCCTACCAGAGAAATGTGTGGGAGAAACCAGAATATGTACCTTTTTAGAAGTAAATAATACCTCAGACTAAAGTTAGGATAATATAATTGACATTGCTGGATTCCTTGTGATACCAGGAATGTTTTGAATATAACTGTCATATATTTTGCACAAAAGATAACATATTTACTCAGAGTAAACAAAATACTTAAAGTAGATCTAAAATTTGTATGTCTAATGCAAAATCTATGATGTTTATATTCAAAATGATCATCAAATTGTAAGAATTCCAGCAATGTAAATTATTTGCTGGCCCGGTAATTTGTATGAATTTTATGAGCTAAAACAAATATCTTCAATAAATAAACAAAATATACTTACCGAAATACAGGTTGTACCTCTCTAGTCCGGCAACCTCGGGACCTGACTGGTGCCGGACCATGGAAATTCACCCTTTTCCTGGATAGATAGTGACTTGTGCTTATGCCTGGAAGCACTACCGTATATCACGGCCTATAAGACGAAATTTGAACATTAAAAAAATCTGCCCAAAGTTAGGGGGTCGTCTAAACCACCAAGTTTAAAATTCTTACCTCTTAAATATTGTGGTTTAGTGTGTCAAGAGTGGTGATGAAAACATCGTAAGCCACTCACAAGGTCTTACCACTAATTATTTTATACTGAAACTTACGTTTGGCAAGCTGGATTCAAATTAAGATTACCGGTATATTAAAATAATAAAAATGTATTATAAACCTGTCTAACATACCGTAAAAGAGATTTATACCCCTGTAATAAACACAGCTATCATCACACACCCCTCCCCACGCCCCCCCCCATTTGCCAGTGAGGAGACAAGAAAGGAAAGTGACCGCGAGATTGGGCTATTTTTAGCCGTGGAGGTGGTCAGTAATGCATACCGGTATCGGTATATTTACTCATAATAATATTTATCTCCTATAAATAATTGATTTAAATTTTATTTTTTTACAAAGAATATTCAGTAAATGAGTGCATTAATTCTTGAAACTATCGACGGTTAATTACAGACGCTCAAGTGACGTCACTAGTGTTTACACTACACCAGCTGGTAATATTTGATGCCATTACTTGAAGTGAATTGGCCTTATTTTAAGTAACTAACTATAAATAAATACAAAAATTAAAAAAAAAGATCAAAACTGAGAAATAATATACTGTATGTATGTTGTGTTGTCAAAGTAAGAGGAACAATTGTGTAAGTACGTAATATTTTTTCACTCAAATCCTAATGAAACACTACTGGAGAACATTCCTTTGTCGCAAAACAGTTTATAAATTAAAGAAAATAATTACAGTGTGTTTAATATATTACAGTATATTATAAATAAATAAATAAAACAAATAATTCGGTAAATCTATTTAAAGTAAATGGAAAATAAGCAAACATGTTATTTACCAAGACCCTTCCGTCTGGCTCAGGGTGAGATGGAGGGGAGATAAAGAAGGCTATTTATAGCCCATCAGAAGTGACCAGTACCCTAATGCACCATAAATAATTCATTGAACATTCATTTTTTGTACATAGTATATTCAGTATATATATATATATATATATATATATATATATATATATATATATATATATATATATATATATTTGTGTAATAAATGTATGTAGTAAGTACATACTGGTAACCTTTTTCACTCAAATCCTAATGAAACACCACAATTAGAATACGGTGGTTGCTGTTGAACCACATGTTGTATAAATAGTCACACCACCGAGACGAGGGAACACTCCCACCACGCTTCAGTGACGTCACTAGTGTTTACACTACACCAGCGGGTATAATTTGATGACATTACTTGAAGTGAATTGGCCTTATTTTAAAAAATCAAGGATGGTTGGTAAAGGACGACTGAGTCAGTGGGTAAGTGTCACATTTGGGGTACTGGTCTTATACAGCAAATAGAGCTCAAAAGCTACTTTTTAAATGGAAATTTGGGGGGGGCGTCTTATGCACCCCGCCGCCTTATAGGCCGTGATATACGGTAGCACCACTTTCTCTACGTCATGGTCTCTTTGAAGACATATTGAAGGGTTAAATGTCATATAGTAGCTTCTAAAATTTCGTGAGTTTTTAATTCTTAACGTATTTTATTGGAACACAAAAAAATATATGAATAAAAATTTTGACGGCGGAAACTTGAATTTCGACGGGTTTGAACAGCCCGCCAACGTGCAGACGACGTGCATAATCGTGTAAACAGCGTCATTTCTCTTATGTACAAAAGATTCATTATTGTTTATTACTGAATGTCTTTTTTATTGAATTAATGTTTATATGTGCAAAATGAGCAATACAATTCATTAATAATACGTAGAATATTAAAACACACGAGGAAATGACACAGCATTGTATTCGTTGATTACAAAACCAGTGACTGACTGGTTCTACATATAAAACTGAAGAAAATAAGACCTTGGTTGTAGCTGTAGTAAAATTAATATGGTTGTTTTAAGTAATGTTATTTAATGTTAATAAATGGAACAATAGAAGTAGCTAACAATAATGGTAAAGAAAAAAGAGAGATCGCATATGTAAGTGCACATGCTCACACGTGAAAACATATCATCATTACTTTACATAAGAATATGAAAGCAACACTTATTTACTGTTCATATATATTTTAATTAATGTTTCTGAATTTGTTTTTATTGAATTAATGTACGTGTGTGCAAAATTAACAATACAATTTATTAATAATACGTGGAATATTAGAGGAGACGAGACGGCTGCCGGCATTGTTTATGTTAAAGCTTACGAAACCAGTGACTGATTGGTTCTACATATAAAACTGAAGAAAATAAGACCCTGAATTTAGCTGTAGTAAAATTAATGTAAAAAAATGAATATGGTTGCGTGAAGTACCTGTAATGTTATTTAATGTTAATAAATGGAACAATATAAGTTGCTAACCATTAATGGTAAAAAAAAAAGTGAGACTGCTCGTATGTAAGTGCGCACATGTGAAAATATATCGTCATTACTCTACATAAAAATATGAAAGCAACACTTATTTACTGCTCATATATATTGAAGGGTTAAATGTTGTACTCTGTATAGACAAGCAGAGAGAGAGAGAGCAGCCGAACTGCCTGATGCAAACAAACCTTAATTTCCCGCGGCTTTTTTTTTTTAAGGGGATTAGCCCACCCGGGAATAGGTCACTGACCCACATTAGGGCCTGAGGGGCAAAAATTTAATACTCTTGTAATAATAATAATAATAATTCAGATAAAAAAAAAAGAGAAAGCTGCCTATCTACCTATTGACAAACTAAAATCGCCCGGACCACGGGAGTTTCCGGACCGCAGAATGCCAGCCTAGAGAGGTACAACCTGTACTATCTGTCAATCAAATACCCCACCTCCCCCTCTTCCCACCTGATCCCTGGGTCCCTCCCTCCCTCCCTACCCCTCACCCCCACCTTCCCTCCCTATCAGAGAAATGATTGGGTTATAACAGTATATTTACAATTTTAGTAATAAATAATACCTCAGACTAAAGTTAGGATAATATAATTGACATTGCTGGATTCCTTGCAAGACCAGGAATATTTTGAATATACACTTCATATATTTTGCACAAAAGATAACATATTTGCTCTGAGTAAACAAAATACTTGCATTAGATCTAAAATTTGTGTGTCTAATGCAAAATCTATGATGCTTATATTCAAAATGATCATCAAATTGTAAGAATTCCAGCAATGTAAATTATATTCTGGCCGGATAATTTGTATGAATTTTATGAGCTAAATAAAAAAATTATGCTTCACCTGCGTATATGAGTAGATGCCGTATATGAGTAGATGCACCGCGTAAAGTGGGAATTCCAGTTCTGGCAGGGTACCGCGTAAATGTAGAAACGCATAAAGTGAAACCGCATAAAGCGAGGGTTCACTGTATTTAAAAATTTTGACGGCGGAAACTCGAATTTCGACGGGTTTGAGTGGCCCACCTACGTTCAGACGACGTGCACAATCTGTAAACAGCGTTATTTCTCTTATGTACAAAAGATTCATTATTGTTTATTACTGAAAGTCTTTTTGATTGAATTAATGTTTGTGTGTGCAAAATGAGCAATACAATTTATTAATAATTCGTAGAATATTAAAACACGAGGAAATGAGACGGCATTGTTTTCGTTGATTACAAAACCAGTGACTGACTGGTTCTACATAGAAAACTGAAGAAAATAAGACCTTGGTTGTAGCTGTAGTAAAATTAATATGGTTGTTTTAAGTAATGTTATTTAATGTTAATAAATGGAACAATAGAAGTAGCTAACGATAATGGTAAAGAAAAAAGAGAGATCGCGTATGTAAGTGCGCTCACGTGAAAACATATCATCATTACTTTACATAAGAATATGAAAGCAACACTTATTTACTGTTCATGTATATATTTTAATTAATGTTTCTGAATTTGTTTTTATTGAATTAATGTTTGTGTGCAAAATTAACAATACAATTTATTAATAATGAGGAGACGAGATGGCTGCCGGCATTGTTTATGTTAAAGCGTACGAAACCAGTGACTGATTAGTTCTACATATAAAACTGAAGAAAATAAGACCCTGATTGTAGCTGTAGTAAAGTTAATGTAAAAAAATTAATATGGTTGTTTGAAGTACCTGTAATGTTATTTAATGTTAATAAGTGGAACAATATAAGTAGCAAACCATTAATGGTAAAAAAAAAAGTGAGACTGCGTGTATGTAAGCGCGCACATGTGAAAACATATCGTCATGACTCTACATAAGAATATGAAAGCAACACTTATTTACTGCTCATATATATTGAAGGGTTAAATGTTGTACTCTGTATAGACAAGCAGAGAGAGCAGCCGAACTGCCGGATGTAAACAAACCTTAATTTCCCGCGGCTTTGTTGTTGTTTTTTTACGGGGATTAGCCCACCCGGGCATAGGTCACTGACCCACATTGGGGCCTGAGGGGCAAAAATTTAATACTCCTGTAATAATAATAATTCAGATTAAGAAAAAAAAAAAAAAAAATCTCTGCCTATCTACCTATTGGACAAACTAAAATCGTTCTGGACCACGGGAGTTTCCGGACCACAGAATGCCGGACTAGATAGGTACAACCTGTACTGACCACATACCCCTAAAAAGATTCGTCTCCTTCTGTTATTCTTACTGGGCAAAATAATGTTTGTTATTTATTTATTAGTAAAGATATGTAACTGCAATAATTTGAACTTATTAAGGGGAGCATCCGGCTGAAAATATGATGAAAATCTGAAAATTACGAAAATATTCAGAAAATTCCTGAGGAAAACTGTTGTCTATGGCTATCTGCTGATGTATTTTGATGACATAATTCATAATATTTATGTAGCTATGCATGATTTTTCTACGCCCCCCTTCATTCACAGGTCCATTCAGTTTACATAGCACAAGAGGAGAAGACTACAGTATTTATAATTATTTATAATAATATTTTGGTGGAAAGTAATACCAATCACATGGTAAAATCAATATCTGGCACCTTTCTCAGCTAGCTAGAAGTAGGACAAGAGTCAGACAGACGACGGTTACCCATGGAAAAGGCGAAAGTGAGGTTCGATTGTGTGTTGCTCACGCGCCACCCTTATCGCCTGTGTATCTCAAATCGAGTTTTTCTAACCTTCAAATCCCTAAGGTTCGGCCACTTATGGGCCAATTCCATTAAAACAAATACTAAATGCAGTAGAATAACATATTGTGCGTGGCTGAATATATAGATTTTCTTTTTATTTGGGTTGGTTTATTATTTTCTTTTTTATCTTTATAACATTTAGAGGAAAAAATGTTAAGTTAGGAAATGAAAATCATGCACCTAAAACAAAAGTGATAATCAGAAATATCTATACCGGGTATGTCACATTCAAGAGGAGTAAATTCCCTCTACTACACATGAATTCCAACGTAATTTAGTGAGATTCAGGGGTACAGCAACAATGTATATGATGTCCTTAATTGCTGACAGGAAATTGATATTGACTGGTGAATTATTCACAAATTTTGTGCTTAAGCCGGACACTCCCCTTAATACCAGTACCCTTCATATACAGTAAAATACTTATTTTTACCTTATTATTCAGCTTGTCATATTAAGAATATCACATTGGAAACATCTAGTATAGAGTTTATTGAGGATCATTATGATATCAAATTTATCTCCCTATCACAATTAGCCACGCTTGAGTGAGGAAGGAGGGGAGAAAAGTGACCGTTAGTCCCTCCCTCCCTCTACCCCAAAAAGGTTTGCAGTGGGAACCTGCAGATATTTTCAACTTTATTCCTTATGATAATTATTTCTTTTATTCATTTTACACATTATTATTTAGGATTGTGTGTGCATGTAAGCAAGTAAAAAAAAATTGAAGAAATTTATGTACAGGAGTATAGTCTCGGTTTACGCAGTCAATTAAACCCGTGGAGGTCCGCGTAAAACGAGAAACGCGTAAATGAAATAACAGAACATATGGGATTAATTGAAATGGGGACTGGGACCCTTTTTCCGACACAATACGTACGTTGTAGTAAAAATAACATCTTAATTTTATGATGGTATGCACACACAATTAATATTTAAGAGAAATATCAATAATAGTTTTTTTAACACTTACGTTAATAGAAGAGATGGCTGGGCACACAGGGATGGGGGGTTGGTTCCGAGGCAGAGGGCAGATTATTGGCCCTCACTTGTATCACTATCCACCTCGGAGGCTTGCAGGGCCTCTATGTCAAACCCCTCAAAGTCCATATCCTCACTATCACTGACTTGGGCTGGCTGTGGTGGGTGGCGGGTGAAGAACTCAGTAATGTTTTGTTGACTGAGCGACCTTGTGCGCACCCTGCCTGCGCCGCTTCCCGCGTAATTGATGGAAAATACCGCGTAAATAAAAATTGTCCGTCTGGCAAGGTGCCGCGTAAATGATCAAACGCGTAAACGAAATCCGTGTAAATCGAGACTATACTGTATACTGTATATGCCAGATGGGGAACGGTGTCATTACTGAGGGTTTACTCTAGAGTAATATCTCTACTGAACAAGAATGCATTTTCTAAGATATTTCTTATTATAAAAAATATGAGTGATATTATGTGTGGTCATAACACATTCCATGTATAACATGTACAGTAAGTCAATGGATTAATCGGGCTTATTCGTCATTGTTCGTCGTGGTCGTGAAGAATGCATTCCCGATGAACAAGGAGGAGTCCTTATACCTTAGTGTGAGGCTATATGGTTGCTGCATACTTTGTTATTCACATCTGCATGAGAGGCATTCAAGTACATTGCATACATGTATTTAGTTTTATACATGGGACTAAACTTAGTTACTAGATACAAGAAAGTGGATACAATTGTAATATGGCAGGTATCTTGCCATTAGAGATAGAGTGCTGTGCCATTTCGCACATAGTGTGCTTGGGCCTGTCCGTCTGGGCTAAACCCACCCATGTTAGTGACACTCTGTACATGAGTCACTCCTCTCTGACACATTTAATAAGTTAGTTTTAAGGATCAGACTTTATTTTGTAATAAGTAATAATTTTTTTGTGTCTTTTTCAGATGATAATATGATTCCCCTCTCAAATTATGGAATTCAGTGGTGAGGAAATAATCAGGTTTTGTTGTGAGGTAGTGCTGGCCTTGATACAGTTGCTTAGTACAATTGACCCCTGATTTAACATGAGAGTGGGACCCAGGAAACTGAATTGTGTTAAACTGGTTAAGTATTTAAATTGGAAATACACCATGCCCTTCAAATTCGCAGGGGTTAGGTTCTCAAAATGGCCGTGAATAGCCAAATCCATGAATACCATTTGCTGACCAAGGGGGGGGGGGGATACATTGTTACTTGAGTGCAAAGAAATGTATATTCCCTTATGTGTTTGCCTTTAGGAAAATTATTTCTTTTATCTGTATTGTATACACAGTGGGGTATGCTATAACGAACGGATCCTACTACGAATATTCCTATAACGAACGGTTTTACCTATAAAATTGAGAATGCTATAACGAACGAAACTCCTACAACGAACATTATTTAATTTTTTTTTTTCTAATTTATTGTTTTTTTATTACAAATATTAATGATATTCTTTATTTCAGGGGTTTAGATGCATATTTATGCACTTTTTTTACAATTTTTACAATTTTATATTATATTTTTCAGTGTTAAGTGGTTGTATTTGGGGGCCTGGAACGGATTAATCCTATAACGAACGAATGCTATAACGAACAAGGTTCTAGAACCAATTAGATTCGTTATAGCATACTCCACTGTATATATATATGTGTGTGTGTGTGTGTGTGTGTGTGTTGTTACGCTGTCTCTTAATTTACTTAAATATCCAGGTTCTAGGCGTAACCAAACAAAAAAAAGTGAAGTAAATTAAAAGGGAATAAAAATAAATAAAGTAAACCTTTAAGATTTAAATTAAATTAAATATTAACACAATAAAGAGCCTCGTAGGCTGTCACAACAAATTGATTCACTATCGAAACTTTTAAGACACAAATGATACTAAACATCGAAACATCAAAAGAACTGCTTAAATATATAGAATAAAAATAAAGCACTGGATTACGTTAACACTACATAAACATATAAAATAACTAACACTGAAATTAACTTATGTGAAACAACACTGAATTACTTAATGTAACTAAGCAAGCACTGATGGACACATAAGAGACATAAATAGGTACTCACATAGGTATACCACATTGGTGGCGACAAGAACAACACAGAAAATAAAATAATGTACAAGTAACAGGTGACAGGTGTCACTCAAAAGAACGTGAACTGAATGATAAGAGGTCTGGACTGAACTCTGTCTACAGGTGGAGTACTATATATAGGGTCGTTTCCCGCCAATGAGACCAGCCGGTGAAACACGGGTCGTTTAACGATGCAGATGGTCATTAGAGAAACAAAGAATGCTTGTTACAATACTAAATGAAGAAATAAGATGGGCTTGAACAAATAATAACAATTAAAACCTTGACAGTACAGGGTAAGGTGACTAGATTATATACAGTAGTACCCCGATTTACGCGGTCAATTGAACCCACAGGGTACCGCGTAAAGTGAAAACCGCGTAAAGTGAACAACAGAACATATGGGATTAATTCCAATAGAGACTGGCCCGACCCCCAAACTCCACTTTTTGACGACACACAACTATGTTGTAGTAAAAATATTATCTTAACCTTATGATGGTATGCACACACAATTAATAATTAAGAGAAATATCAATAATATTAGTTTTTTTAACACTTACGTTAGTAGAAAAGATGGCTGGGCACACAGGGATGGGGGGTTGGTTCCAAGGCAGAGGGCAGATTATTGGCCCTCACCTGTATCACTTATATCAATTGTATCAATATCCACCACATAGGCTTGCAGGGCCTCTTTGTCAAACCCCTCAAAGTCCATATAAGTCCATATCCTCACTATCACTGACTTAGGCCGGCTGTGGTGGGTGGCGGGTGAAGAACTCGGTAATGTTTTGATGACTGGGCGGTTGTGCGCATCCTGTCCGCGCCGCTTCCCGCGTATATGAGTAGATGCACCGCGGAAAGTGAAAGTTCGGTTCTGGCGAGGCACCGCGTAAATGAGAAATCGCGGAAAGTGAAACCGCGTAAAGCGGGGTAATACTGTAATAGCAAATATAACATCATTACAGGAATAATATGGAACAACATGGAAGCATGTTATATAAAAAAAAATAGAAAAATACGACACTGTCGTAACACTTCCCCCATAAAAAAAAATTTTGCTTGCACAAATTTTGATATGACATAAGTGTGTGGGATAACTATTTGAGTGACAGACGCCCATTCCGCGTCTTCCTCTTACATAGTCGGTGGGAGCCAGCGGCGGCACAAAACACCATCCTGACTGAAGTATCTCGTGGTAGGGCCTGAATCATTGGCCGAATCGGACACCTGGTCAAACATGAGCCGTAATGAATCGTCTTGCTCCTGCACAGCTATTAAAGCAACTCTCCCGGTCACAGCATTAATTGCGGAAGAAATGTTTTGGGAAGCAAAAAGTCCTTCTAAGGACAGTGAATCATCTACATCAGGAGTTACGTTATGATCATTGGTCATTGACATAGAACGAGTCACAGCACACAAAGGGAAAACACCGGGCATATCATCTTCAAGTTGTTGCAGCTCTGCGGTAGACTCTGGTCTTTCCCGCAGCACAGGAGGTGGGGTTACGTTCCCCATTTGACCTCCCGCCAAATCGTTACCGAGTATGAGGTCCACTCCAGCAACAGGCAGCTCGTGCACGCAGGCTACGTTAGCTATCCTTGAAAGACAAGAAGACTTGACACGTACTGAAACCAAAGGAGCTACACCTTGACCCCAAAGGGAGCCCAAAAAGACGTATTTGTCAGTCTTCCTCGCCGCAACAACATCCTCTTTGATGAGAGTTTGGAGACAACCCGAGTCTCTCAAAATAGTGACTGGTGTTTCGACACCAACTTCTACCGTGCCTTGTGACAAAAAGGGACGAAAGGTACCAACGTCTGGGTCCTTCGCAAAACTCTCCTGGAAAAGATCAAAGTCTCGTGAGGCGAGAACCGAAACTACACTCTTGTGCTTCACCTTTTGTGGAAACCAACGCTATTGGCATGCTGTCAGCCTTGCTCAAACCAGCCATCACTCCGACTGGTGACGTATTAGCCTTCTCAGTAACAATCATAGCTGGTTTGCCCGTATTTGGCTGCAGCCTTGTCCAACAAAACTCTGCCTTATGACCTGGCTTTCCACAGAAACTACAAGTGTATGTAGAAAATTTGGACGTCCCATTAGGTGGCGAACGCTTCCAGCTCCTCTCACACAAAGCTGTTATGCACAAAATTACTATTGTTAGTATTCCCTTGTCTCGCTCTGCGGAGAGAGGGATTAAAAGTCCTTTGAACCTGTGGGGCATAACATCATTGTTATTCCTACCATGTCTCAAAACAAATCCATTAGCATGCTTCAATAGAACTAAATTCTCTATTTAACAAGCATACTGCAACCTCTTCGTTGATGGTTCTCAAAAATTCCTCTGTGAGCATTAACTCAATCAGGGAGTCAAACTCACTCACTTCCTTGGAGTGTAACCACTTTGAGAATACCTCTTTTACTCCTAGCAAATTCAAGGTGGGTCTGCTCTGCATTCTTACGGAGGTCACGAAAGCGTCGTCTGTACGCTTCAGGAACAAGGGCATAATCTTCAAAACTTTCTCCTTAACACATAAATAATCATTAGCGTCACTGTCTGTAAAAGACGAAAAAATACAGAGCCTTACCTGCAAACGCTTGTTGAAGCAAAATGGGCCAAAACTCTATAGGCCACTTTAAAGTGGTAGCAAGTCTCTCGAAAGCAATGAAAAACTCATCAACTGTTTCCTCTGAAAACGTGGGCATTAGTCTAGCAGCACGTGCTGGATCAAAATGAGAAAAACTAGATCTGGGGTTGAGGCCATCGGTGTTAGAAAGGTTACTCTGACCGAGATGTATACGCAGTCACAAGTTTTCTGAATATGCTTCTTTCGCTTTAGCTACAGATTCTTTCACTTTAGTTTCAGCTTCTTTCGCTTTAGCTTCAGCTTCCGCCTGACGTATCCCAACTCTTTTCGCTTAGCTTCAGCTTCCGCCAGACGTGTTCCAACTTCTTTCAATTTTATTTGCGACTCGAGAAGGCGTAATTCATCATTCACTGAACGTGACTCAGCTACGTTAACTTGACTAGCTTCAGCATGGTCTTCTCTTAAGCCAACATCAACACTATCTCAAAACATGATGGCTAGTTAAGAAATAAAAAACAAATAAACACAAAAAGAATATCACAAGTGTCAAAAGGTCATTAGTGAATCCTGGCAAGGTCGCCAAAACTGTTACGCCGTCTCTTAATTTACTTTAATATCCAGGTTTTAGGCATAACCAAAAAAAAAAAAGTGAAGTAAATCAAAAGGGAATAAAAATAAATAAAGTAAACCTTTAAGAATTTAATTAAATTAAATACTAACACAATAAAGAGCATCGTAGGCTGTCACAACATATTGATTCACTATCGAAACTATTAAGACACAAATGATACTAAAACATCGAAACATAAAAAGAACTGCTTAAATATATAGAATGAAAATAAAGCACTGAATTACGTTAACACTGCATAAACATATAAAATAACTAACACTGAAATTAACTATCGTGAAACAACACTGAATTACTTAAATGTAACTAAGCAAGCACTGATGGACACATAAGAGTCATGAATAGGTACTCACATAGATATACCACATTGGTGGCGACAGGAACAACACAGAAATAAAATGAAGTATAAGTAACAGGTGACAAGTGTCACTCAAAAGAACGTGAACTGAATGACGAGAGGACTGGACTGAACTCTGTCTACAGGTGGAGTACTATATATAGGGTCGTTTCCCGCCAATGCCACCAGCCTGTGAAACATGGGTCGTTTAACGATGCAGATGGTCGTTAGAGAAAAAAAGAATCCTTGTTACAATACTAAATGAAGAAATAAGATGGGCTTGAACAAATAATAACAGTTAAAACCTTAACAGCACAGGGTAAGGTGACCAGATTATATAATAGTAAATATAACACATCATTACAGGAATAATATGGAAAAACACGGAAGCATGTTATATATAAAATAAATAGAAAAATACGACACGGTCGTAACAATATATATATATATATATATATATATATATATATATATATATATATATATATATATATATATATATATATATATATATATATACAGTATATATATCAAGTCAGCCAAGAAGTCTTATTATCCCAGGAAAGTGCACGGCCTCAAGGAGGTCGGCATCGGTCAGTGGTACTCAAAGGTAAAAGATCTTTGTGGTCTTAACCGGCAGTCTCCTACCCTTCCTTTCATCTCTCATTTACCTAGTGAGGAGGTAGCTGAGATAATTAATAACCACTTTGCTACCATATGTCACACCCTCCTCCCGACTTACTTACCTTCCCCCTCCCACCCCCCCCCCCAGTGTTCAACCTTTTGAAATTACCAACAAACTCCTGAAATTTAAATCCAAATGCTCCATGACCCCAATTGACCTCCCTATCAAAATATACAAGGAGTTTGCAGTCGAACTTGCCACCCCCCTCTGTTCTATTATTAATGCATCCCTCAGACAAAGCATATGCCCTAATGAATGGAAAACCGCATTTGTCACCCCTATCTCCAAGGTCACCACCCCACAGTCCCCTAACGACCTCAAGCCAGTTGCCATTACCCCCATACCCAGTCTACTCTGTGAAGACATTGTTTTTGAGTGGGCATTTGCTAAAATCTATCAGTCAATTGATCCACAGCAATTTGGCAATATGAGGACCTCCTCTACATCACACTGCTTAGTTAGTTTTCTGGATTTCCTGCACAAAAACCTGCAGAAACGTACGACATCACTGGCTGTTGCCCTTGTTGACTTCAGGAAGGCTTTTGACCTTGTTGATCACTGCACTGTTATCAACAAGTCCATTGCACTAGGGCTGCCCACCAACCTGGTCGCATGGCTCACTGATTTCTTGAAAGGACGTCATCAGGCAGTGAGGAATCGGGGATCTGTCTTCACATTCCAACACCTCACCTGCGGTGTTCCCCAGGGGACCAAGATGGGACCACTGTGCTTCCTCATCCTGATCAACGACGCTCTATCGGACACTCCTCACAGGTGGAAGTACGTGGATGACTGCACTGTTGGGGGTTACAGTGAACAACACCGCACTAGACTACTCATCGCTACAAGGCACCCTGGACAGGCTACAGGCATGGACTACGGAGAACAAGGTCACCATCAACCACACCAAAACCGTAGACATGCACATAAATACCGCCACCACTCCAGTGCAAGCTCCAGCAGTCACAGTGGGTGCCCATCCTCTCCAGTTAGTGCAGTCTGCCAAACTCCTGGGTGTTACCATAGACCACAAACTGGACTGGAAGGCCCATGTAAACAACACAATCAAGGCAGCCTCATACCAACTCTACATGCTACGACGACTTAGGTCACTTGGGACACCCACGCCAGAGATGAGGACTATCTACAACGCCTTTATTCTCCCCAAACTAACGTATGCGTCACCAGCCTGGTTGTCTTCTCTCAACTCTACCCAACAACGTCGGCTAGAGAAAGTACAGAAAAGGGCCTGCAGAATCATGCTCGGCGCAGATTACTCCAGCTACATCAACGCTCTCTCCACCCTGGAAATGCCATCCCTCAGTGACCTCCACCACCAAGCACTAGCAAGGTTTGGCAGTGGACTACTGCACCATCCTCGTCATCGCCACCTCCTGCCACCGGCAGTCCCCCACCCACCTCGCACAGTCCGCCACTACAACAAAATTCAGCCCATAAGAGCCTGCACCGATAGATTAAGAATAGCACCATCCCATCTATTGTTAAAATAATAAACAACTCCTGATTTATGTTCTGCACAGCCCTGTAAATGTATTCAATGCATATCATTGTCTAAATCAAATGTAAGTTTGTATATTTTCAGCCACCGGCTGCAACTCTTAATAAACCGTTTATTATTATTATTATTATTATTATTATTATTATTATTATTATTATTATTATTATTATTATTATTATTATTATTAAAACACATACAAATAAATAATAATGGGAAAATTCTCTCACAAATAATCAGAAACAAATGTATTAAAAATGTGAGAGAGTACCCTCAAGTCTACTCTGTGCTTTATTAATAACAAGGCACAGAGTGGACCTGAGGGTAGACTCACACATTTTTAATACCTTTTTTTTCTGGTCATTTGTGAGAGGATTTTTCTACTACCGTATTATTTATTTGTACTGTATGTGTTTTGTGTGTTTACACGCACACACACATATACTGTATACGTATACAATATAGGTAAAATAAATTACTGTCTCTAGAATGAATGGCTCTCTGTCCTGGCCGAGAAAATGCCAGCAACTTTAAAACTACCCTTAGACATTCTTGGGTACACCCAGGGAGTCATCCGTGAGTAATCGAGGTCAGCGAATTAAAAATCCGCAAATTTGAAGGGCATGCTGTACTGTAGAGGGTATGGGACCACAGCCCCCTAAACATATGCTTAAACATTCCCAGACACCACATTTTTTAATTTCAACACTAATTCAATTATTTCATAACCCTTTTTGCAAATTACCACTCACCTTGATCTGCTATGATAATGATGCTAAGCCAATCAGGCTTCCATCTGCTGATCGATTGTCTTCGTTTGATACATTATTAAATCTTTAAAACATATTTATTGAAACATAAAATATATTTAATGCTTTTTGAAGAAATTAAAACAAAAAACATATTCAATGTTCGTACATTAAGGGCCAGACCAACCTGAGAGCCGACCAGCAGCAAAGAGGGTAAATTAATCACTTCTTAAGACACCACTTTTCTCACTTCAAGACTACATTACAGTAATTCCATCATTTCAAAGCACTTTTTGACAAACTGTAATTCACCTTGAGTGAAAAACTTTCCTGGAGTGAATTTGTCCAGACTCAAGTTAAGTGATGCATTAGTTCAACTTTGGGTGTCAAGATTTGTGCAGATCTGTTCTTGTGGCCAGCTAACATCCACAGCTTCAAAGTTGTCATTTTCAAATACTGTTTGTTTTCTTTTACCTGTGATAATTAAATGTGGCTTTAAAGCACCATGTTATAATAAAAATGTTTACATGAAAACATATTGCAAATATCTCTCTCTCTCCATGAGAGAGGGTGAGAGAAAGATAAGGAGGTAGAGAAGGAGAGAGAGGTAGAGAAGAAGAGAGCTCCCATAAGGATCTTCAATTCGGTTAACGAGCAAAAATTTGATTAACGCAGTCCTTACGAACATCACGTTTTGTTGTGAGCGTCAGCTGATGGGCTATAGTCCGCCAATACAGTAATCTGTTCTATGTTTACATTCGTTTCCAGTGCAATAAACATCAAGAAAATTGTGTCCTTTAATATTTGTGCATTTTTATATTAAAATTATTGGTCATTCTTAAATTTAGCCATCCAAGCTTTGTCTACATAAAGTTTTTCAACTATTATTTTTGGCTCAATGTATGTAACTATTCATTTATTGAAACTCATTACATGCACACAGTGTCCTAAGGGCAAAGCTGTACTGTACATGTAATCAAAATAATGTGCAAAATGATTACTAAAATTTTAGTCTAGTGCAAACTATAGCGTGTTTACATTCAAATTAATCACTATCGTATAATAATTCCAGCAATGTAAATTATATTCTCTCTGGTCACTTCTATGAAATTTTATTAAAAAAAAAAAAAAGGAAATAAATAAATAAATAATACTTCACTAGACTTTGGCACCTAACTGCCAAACATGTCACTGTCACCCCTACCCCCACTCCCTCCCAGGAAGGTTTGGTGGTTTTCAGTAGTCTTTAAGTTTTTATCTTGTATAATACCACAAACTAAAGTTTGGAGAATATAATATGCATTGCTAGATTCCTTGCAAGACAGTGAATAATTTGAATATAAACGTCATATATTTTGCACAAGAGATAAAAATGTAGTACATTAGTGTACAGTAGTTAGTACATTTTATAATGTAAAGTTTTTCCACTGTATTTTTGGGTAGATTTACATAAATTTCTTCATTTATTTTCATTCATTTACATGCACACACCATATTAAAAGAAGTGTAAAAGAAATAAATGACTTAAGTGCAAACCTGTAGTGTACATGTACAGTAATACCCTGCTTAGCGCGGTTTCGCTTAGCGCGATTTCACGTATACGCGGTGCCTCGCCAGAGCCGAACTTTCACTTAACGCGGGTTTTTTCCATGTATACGCGCAGAGTGTCCGGCTTGAGACGCTATTTTTAGATTCGCCCCACCCGCCACCCGCCTGCCTGCTTGCTCTCGCCTCTCCCTCCTCCTCCCTCCCTCCCGCCTCCCTCCACCTGGACAAGCCGTGCTGTAAGGTTGCGCAGTGTGTGTCTTCTACTAACGTAAGTGTTACACCAAACTTTTAATTTTCCTAACCTAACCTTTATTTTTCCAAACTTAACCTTTATTTTTCCTAACCTAACCTCTTCTATATTACTTGTTTGTTCATACCATCATAAAGTTAAGATAAAATTTTTACTACAACATAGTTGTGTGTCGTCAAAAAGTGGAGTTTGGGGGTCGGGCCAGTTTCTATTGGAATTAATCCCATATGTTCTGTTGTTCACTTAGCGCGGTTTCCACTTAACACGGTACCCTGTGGGTTCTATTGACCGCGTTAAGCAGGGTACTACTGCTAAATTGAGTATGGTACTAAAATTGTTATCTTTAGTACAAATTATAGCTTGTTTATATTCAAATTAATCACTGTTTTATAAGAATTCCAGCAATGTAAATTATATTCTCCCCGGTCACTTCTATGAAATTTTATAAGCAAAAAACAAAACCTCGACTAAACGACGTAAATAAACAAATAAATGCTTCACTAAATCTTATGCGCTAACTGTCAAACTATCACCTCACCTCCCCCCCATGCTCCCTCCCTCCCTCCCTCCCTCTCCCTCATCTGCCCAGCCAGGGTTTAGGCTTACAGTTTTTATCTTATATAATATCTCAGACTAAAATTAGGAGAATATAATTTGCATTGCTGGAATCCTTGCAAGACAGCGAATACTTTGAATATAAACGTCATATATTTTGCACAACAGATAAAAATGAATCACCTGTATCACATTCCAGTAGTGATTTAAGAGTAAGAGTGTATATGTACATATGTTTATAGTGATTTAAGGGCGATTTAGGGGATTTTTAGGAGTGTTTCTGACCATGCGTGTTTGGCTTTACTTTGTATGTACTTTTCTGTGAGCTGGAACACAATTCGGTCAACAGAGTCGTTCGTTAACTGAATCTATTATTTCAATGGGATATTGGGTAATTGGTTCCAACTCAGAAAAAAGTATACAGCTCTTCCCCGACTTACAACGGGGTTAGGAACCCAAATCCAGGTCGTAAGTCGAAATGGTCGTAAGTCGAAAATGCTTAAATAATACGTAGATAATCTAAAATGGGTGTCTCATTTTCTTCTCAGCAGCACAGAACTCTCACTTTTAAGCTTGCCAGCCATTTTAAAGTGAATTACAAACGAAAATTTTGTCTGTGTACTCACGTTGTGACTCGAAAATACTGTACGTAATTTGACAAAATTTTGGTACGACTGAGGCAGGTCGTAAGTCGAGTAGGTCGTAAGTCGGGGAGGAGCTGTACATACAAAGTACTATATACCAGTAATAGAATTAACAAAACATTAAATATAAACTAAATACAATACAGTACTGTACTGTACAGTACAGTATACTGTACAATAAAAAAACAAAAACAAAAACAATAGAATACAGGTACAGTGAACCCTCACTTTATGCGGTTAATTCAACCCACAGGGTACCGCGGAAAGTGAGAAGGCGTAAAGTGAGCAACATAACATATGGGATTAAATGAAATAGAGACCGGCTGACTCCCAAACTCCAAACTCCACTTTTTCCGACACAATACCTATGTTCTATTAAAAATAACATCTTAATTTTATGATGATACATGCACACCATTAATACTTAAGAGATATACAGTCGCCAAGTTAATGTCCATTCAAATAATGGACTCAACTCCCTCCCCCTCTTCTCACACTACACTCGCTGGCTCTTCCCTCTCTGAGAAATTTTGGGGGGAAAACCACTAGATTTTAAGGTATAGTAATAAATAATGCCTCAAACTAAAGTTAGGGTAATATAATTGACATTGCTGGATTCCTTGTAAGACCAGGAATAGTTTGAATATAAATGTCATATATTTTGCACAAAAGATAACATATTTACTCAGAGTAAACAAAATGTACTTACACTAGATCTAAAATTTGTATGTCTAATGCAAAATCTATGATGTTTATATTCAAAATGATCATCAAATTGTAAGAATTCCAGCAATGTAAATTATATTCTGGCCGGGTAATTTGTATGAATTTTATGTGCTAAAACAAATATCTTCAGTTAATAAAAAATAAAATATTCTTCACACCGTGCCAGATGGTCGGTCGGTCCCTCCCTCCCCCCCACCAACCCTCACTACCAGATAAATGTGTGGGAGAAACCAGAATATTTACCTTTTTAGTAATAAATAATACCTCAGACTAAAGTTAGGATAATATAATTGACATTGCTGGATTCCTTGTAAGACCAGGAATATTTTGAATATAAATGTCATATATTTTGCACAAAAGATAACATATTTACTCAGAGTAAACAAAATACTTACATTAGATCTAAAATTTGTATGTCTAATGCAAAATCTATGATGTTTATATTCAAAATGCTCATCAAATTGTAAGAATTCCAGCAATGTAAATTATATTCTGGCCGGATAATTTGTATGAATTTTATGAGCTAAATGAAAAAATTATACTTCACCCGCGTAAAGGGGTACACGCACTGTGGAATGTGAGCATTCCGGTTTCGGCAGAGTACCGCGTAAACATGGAAACGCGGAATGTGGGACCGCGTAAAGCGAGGGTTGACTGTACTGTATTTTAACTTACTTTTAGGTGTGTATGTTATATTCCCAGCAGCTTTGTTTACATATCAAAGAGCTGATTGTAGAGGCAGTCGATGATGACATGCCATATTCTTTGCAGAGTGCCTTGGTTCTAATGCCTTCTTCATGTTTCATAATAATTTCTGCAATGTATGTTATCAATATGTTAACTAAATTTCAGAATGACCAATAATTTTAATGTAAAAATGCAAAAATAGTGGGTGATTCGATCAACTGATGAGCACAAAAACTGTTCCCTGTTCTGTAGGTATATATTATCAATACGTTCACTAAATTTCAGAATGACCAATAATTTTAATATAAAAAAATGCAAAAATATTCAAGAGCACAACTTTCTTGATATTTACTCCACTGGAAACGAATATAAACTTAGAATCAATTACTGTATTGGCAGACTAGCCGATCAGCTGAGGCTCACAACAAAGCCTGTTTCTCGTAAGGCTGTCGTTAATCGAAGGTTTGTTCGTTAATGGAACTGAAAATCCTTATGGAAGCTAATTCGTTAACCAAATTTTTTTTAATTGAACTGTTCGTTAATTGAGGGACCACTGTATAAAAACAAATAATGTAAATACAGTAGAACGTTGATTTAAAGCGATTCAATTTAAGATTATTGATTTAAAGTGACACCCACAATTAAGGACAGTGTTTTAACTTAAAGCGAATCTTTCCTATTTTGCGCGAGTCAATCTGGTGCATCATATTTTAAATTTTGCGCCTAATGTTTTTTGGGCGCGCTACTCTGTCCTAAGGGCAAAGCTGTACTGTACTTGTACTCAAAATAATGTACTAAATGATTACTAAAATTTTTGACCAGTGCAAACTACACCTTTAGCATGATTATATTCAAATTAATCACTATCTTATAAGAATTCCAGAAATGTAAATTATATTCTCCTCAGTCACTTCTGTGACATTTTATAAGCAAAAAACATAAACTCAAGCTAAAGGACATAAATAAACAAATAAATACTTCACTAGACCTTTGGCCCCAACTGTCAAACGTGTCACTGTCACCTCCCTCCTCCCCCCTCCATCTTCCCACCCAGGGTTGGGTGGTTATAGGCTCAGTTTTTATCTTATATAATATCACAGACTAAAGTTAGGAGAATATAATTTGCATTGCTGGAATCCTTGCAAGACAGTGAATAATTTGAATATAAACGACATATTTTGCACGAGATAATTTTTTTATTCCTTTGTAATAAGATTAATCAGAACATGTTAGTTCAGTGACATTTTATAAGAGAAAAACTTAAAGGCACTCTTAAGAACAGATAAATAAATAAGCACTAGACCTTTGCATCAACTGTCAAACATATAACCCCCCCCCCTCCAATCTTCACATCAGTTGATCGCTAGTAAACAGACCATTTCATGTTTCATAATTTTACTTTAGTTAATTTATGAGTGTTTATTTTAACATAATACTACAAAAAACAATGTTTTGTTTATTTTAGGAGATGGGCTGAGGTGCATCTGGGTAGACTGTCAGTCGTTTTAGTATCTTGTGTTTCTCTCAAGTACCAAACTAAGTTATTCCATTGAAACAACACTTCGATTTAGTGCGAATTCGGTTTAAAGCGACCTCTCTTGGAACGTATCTCATGTTATGTCGACGTTCTACTGTACTTTAAATATAGTGATGTTAAACAATATATAATGATGTAAATAATGTAAAAAATGGGATTTTAATATCAAATTTCTGTGGTGAATGTACAGTCGGCCAAAGATCCAGTGACCCCACCCCGAGTCTTGTACTGGCAATTTTACCTGGCAATACTTTGTAAAGTAAGGCTGTATGTAAAGGTGATTGTGATTGGTGGATCTATTTTCGGCTGCATTACTGTCAGGATAAATAATAAATAATCAAAAGGTAGAATTTTTATAATAATAGACTATTCATTCTTATTTAAGATCATGAGAAGTTTCCAAATGTTCTTATATTTGCTTAAATAATGAAGAAATATTGATCTAATAATCTTGTGGCAATCCCCCCTCGTTGTAGTTGAGTAGCCAATTCATTAATATAATTTCTACATTATTTAAGCAAATATACAAATTTTTGGAAACTTCTCATGATCTTAAATAAGAATTAATACGTAGTTTATTATTATAAAAATTCTACCTTTTGATTATTTATTATTTATCCTGACAGTAATGCAGCCGAAAATAGATCCACCAATCACAATCACCTTTACATACAGCCTCACTTTACCAAGTATTGCCAGGTAAAATTGCCAGTAAGAGACTTAGGGTGGGGTCGCTGGATCTTTGGCTGACTGTACCTGTATTGGGATCCCGTTCATAAGTGCGGGTGATGGTAAGTCGGAAGGTCGTTACTCAGGGACAGCCTGTACAGTGATATCGCGGTTAACCGAAACAATTGGTGCAGAGCACTTCCGGGAATGAGAGATTTCCGAGTAACGAGACGACTCTCTCAAAGCCGGAAAACATCCCTCATCCCTGGAATTTTCCAGGTAACGGAAAATTTTCTTGGAAGTTCCAGAAATTTCCCAAGACATTATCTCTAGAACCCGGAAAAAAAATCCCTCATCCCCGGAATTTTTCAGAATTTTCCGGGTTAAAGAAATTTTTTCTCGGAAATTTTAGAAAATGCTCCTGATTTTCATCTCTCAAACCCGGAAAAAACTCCCCCATCCCGGAATTTTCTGGAAAATGTGCTCCTCTGAAAATTGTTCCGTTGGCCAGAATTTTCCGGAAAATTCCGGTTTTAGGAACGATTTTCAGAGAAAATTTCAATTCCGGCAATCAGAGAATTCCGGGTTTGAGGGATTCCGGCTAACGGAGATATTACTGTAGTCTAGAAGTGTGAATTAAGTTAGCTCCTTGCTGTGTGTCAGTTATCATCTTGAAGGTCTAGAAAAAATTGATGATCATATAACCTGTCTCCTAAAGTAAACACAATTGGTCAATTTCATAGACTGAACAAGGAACAGAAAATTTTTTATGGGGAACTTGACTGCATTCATTCCCCATTTAAATATGAATGAAACTGTTTCTGCTGTTACTGTCCAAGAGCATGACTTAGTTCTTCTTGTAGGAGGCAGCACACGGTTATTGATGGTTTGAAAGGATTATTTGTGCTAACTCTCTTTAGGCACAAAAAATTTATGACATTTTAACTTTTATGTAAATAATATTTTTATGAACAAGTTAAGTGTTGATATCTAGCAGGAGGATGATTTACATGTAGAGGTCTTATAAACAGCATGTCAATGGGGTTCTTAGTAGAAGAGAAAGCTGCTGTTGTGTGGCGTGGACCCATGGTGATGTCTGCAGTACAGAGGCTGTTGCTGAGAACTGCCTGGGGACACCTCAGGTACCTCGTGTTGGACATGCCTCCAGGGACTGGTGACACTCAACTCTCCATTTCTCAGTTAGTGGCTGTTACAGGTAGGTAATACTAGTACAGTTACAGATAGGTAATACTAGTACAGTTACAGATAGGTGATACTAGTTCTGGTACAGTTACAGATAGGTAATATTAGTACAGTTATAGATACCCGTTAGGTAATACTATTACAGTACAGTTACAGATAGATAATACTAGTACAGTGGTCCCTCGGTTAACGAACACAATTTGTTCCAGGGGGTCGTTCGTTAACCAAAAATTTTGTTAACCAAATCCATTGTTTCAATGGGATTTTGGGTAATTGGTTCCAGCTCACCGAAAATTACATACAAAGTAAAAAAAAATGCAGTAAAGTACACTTACTTTGAGGTGTGTATGTAGACGGCTCCTGGTTGATGATGCTGATGTGAATTTGAAGTGGGAGGAGGAGAAGGAAGTTGGGGTGAAGGAGAAGCATTTTACTGCTTCTAGGAAGGCGAGTCACCTTCCATAATAATGTCAGGAATCTCTGGACTGACAGATTCTCCAATAAGAAAATCCTCTCTCCTTTTTGAAGTGGAAGGCTGAGGGGTAGCATCTTTCTCCCGCGGGTGAAGTATAATTTTTTACTTAGCTCATAAAATTCATACAAATTATCTGGCCAGAATATAATTTACATTGCTGGAATTCTTACAATATGATGATCATTTTGAATATAAACATCATGGATTTTGCATTAGACATACAGTGAACCCTCACTTTACGCGGTTAATTCAACCCACAGGGTACCGCGGAAAGTGAGAAACGAGTAAAGTGAACAACATAACATATGGGATTAAATGAAATAGAGACCGGCTGACCCCCAAACTCCACTTTTTCCGACACAATACCTATGTTCTAGTAAAAATAACATCTTAATTTTATGATGGTACATGCACACAATTAATACTTAAGAGAAATAGAGAAATACAGTCGCCAAGTTAATGTCCATTCAAATACAGACAGACCCCGACTTACGACTGCTACGACTTATGACCGTCGGGACTTACGACCGCCTCAGATTTTTTATTAAAATTTTTTTTTTTTTTTTTTTTTTAAATGACACGCATTTTCTAAACCGAAACGTTTCCAGTTAATGTAGTCTCCATGTATAATAAGAAAATTATGGGGGCCCCATGTGCATTCAGCTGACTACATTAACGGTAAGTGCTCAGTCACACTGTAACCATTCCTTATTATTTATTACTTTCACTGTACTGTATCCATTCCTCATTATTCATTACTTTTTCTGTACTGTATTTCATTGTAGATTATTTATTTATTTATTTATTTATTTATTTATTTATTTTTTTTTATATCTATATCGGACTTACGACCATGTCGGACTTACGACCTGGATTTGGGTCCCTAACCCCGTCGTAAGTCGGGGTCTATCTGTAATGGACTCGACTCCCTCCCCCTCTTCTCACACTACACTTGCTGGCTCTTCCCTCGGAGAAATTTTTTAGGGAAAACCACTAGATTTTAAGGTATGGTAATAAATAATACCTCAAACTAAAGTTAGGATAATATAATTGACATTGCTGGATTCCTTGTAAGACCAGGAATATTTTGAATATAAATGTCATATATTTTGCACAAAAGATAACATATTTACTCAGAGTAAACTTTAGATCTAAAATTTGTATGTCTAATGCAAAATCTATGATGTTTATATTCAAAATGATCATCAAGTTGTAAGAATTCCAGCAATGTAAATTATATTCTGGCCGGGTAATTTGTATGAATTTTATGAGCTAAAACAAATATCTTCAGTTAATAAAAAAAAAATATATATTCTTCACACCGTGCTAGATGGTCGGTCGGTCCCTCCCTACCAGATAAATGTGTGGGAAAACCAGAATATTTACATTTTTAGTAATAAATAATACCTCAGACTAAAGTTAGGATAATATAATTGACATTGCTGGATTCCTTGTAAGACCAGGAATATTTTGAATATAAATGTCATATATTTTGCACAAAAGATAACATATTTACTCAGAGTAAACATTAGATCTAAAATTTGTATGTCTAATGCAAAATCTATGATGTTTATATTCAAAATGATCATCAAATTGTAAGAATTCCAGCATTGTAAATTATATTCTGGCCGGATAATGTATATGAATTTTATGAGCTAAATAAAAAAATTATACTTCACCTGCATAAAGGGGTACACGCACCGCGGAATGTGAGCATTTCGGTTTCGGCAGGGTACTGCGTAAACGTGGAAACGTGGAATGTGGGACCACGTAAAGCGAGGGTTGACTGTACAAATTTTAGAGCCAATGTAATAATTTGGTTTACACAAAGCAAATATTTTATCTTTTGTGCAAAATATATGAAGTTTACATTCAAAATATTCCCTGACCTGCAAGGAATCCAGAAATGTCAATTTATTATCCTAACTTTAGTCTGAGGTATTATTTATTACTAAAAATGTATATATACTGTTTTCTCCCAAACATTTCTCTGGTAGGGAGGGAAGGTGGGGGTGTGGGGGGGGGGAGGGTTGGGACGGACCGACCCAGCTGGCGTGGTGTGAAAAGGGGGGGAGGTAAGGTGGGGTATTTTGATTGACAGATAGTGTCGTGAAGAATATTTAGTTTTTTTATTAACTGAAGATATTTGTTTTAGCTCATAAAATTTATGCAAATTACCCAGCCAGAATATAATTTACATTGCTGGAATTCTTACAATATGATGATCATTTTGAATATAAACATCATGGATTTTGCATTAGACATACAAAATTTAGATCTAATGTAATAATTTGGTTTACACAAAGCAAATATTTTATCTTTTGTGCAAAATATATGAAGTTTACATTCAAAATATTCTCTGACATGCAAGAAATCCAGAAATGTCAATTATATTATCCTAACTTTAGTCTGAGGTATTATTTATTACTATACGTTAAAATCTAGTGTTTTCACCCAAATATTTCTCAGAGAGGTAGGAGCCAGTGAGCTGGGAAGAGGGGGGAGGGGAGGGGGAGTTGAGTCCATTATTTGAATGGACATTAACCTGGCGACTGTATTTCTCTTATATATTAATTGTATGTGCATACCATCATAAAATTAAGATGTTATTTTTACTACAACATAGGTATTGTGTCGGAAAAAGTGGAGTTTGGGGGTCGTGTCAGTCTCTATTGGAATTAATCGCATATGTTCTGTTGTTCACTTTACGCGGTTTTCACTCACGGTCCCCGTGGAGTTCAATTTGCAAGTAAAATGGGGTACTACTATTATTATTATTATATATAAATATATATATATATATATATATATATATATATATATATATATATATATATATATATATATATATATATATATATATATATATATATATATATATACATATATATATATATATATATATATATATATATATATATATACATAAAAGTGGTTTGCATTACGGTCAATTGACCCGTGGAGGTCCAGCGTAAACGAGAAAAGTGTTAACAGAACATATGGGATTATTGAAATAGAGACTGGGCGATTCTCAAATGTTTTGATGAAATATCAATAAAAAATAGTATACTTTACCAGGTAAAAAATAAAATCAAGTTTAACACACTGGTTGTAGACAAATAAAGGTAAGGTTTAACATACGTTAGTAGAAGAGATGGATCGACATCGTTGATGGGGGCTGATTCGAGGCAGAGGGCAGATTACTGGCCCTCAGGTGAAAAATAAAGGTGTTTAACACTTACGTTAGTAGAAGAATAGATCGCATACGTGAGCGGCGCTGATTTCTGAGGCAGAGGGCAGATTAGTGGCCCCTCTGTAGGACCATCAGCTCACTATCCACTACAGTTGTCAGGGCTTCCGGCCAAATCCCTCAAAGTCAACATCACCGTCACCGCGTCACTGACTTGGGCTGGCTGTGGCTGTTGCGGTGACGAAGTCCGTGATGTTGGGCTGCTGATGGCTAGTGTTGATGTGTTCGGGGTGATACATTGTGATGTACTGCCCACACCTTTGCCAGATGGTTATTAAAGACTTCATACCAAGTTGGATTGTCAGGTAGTTGGAAAGGATGAGCTCAGTTTCTCTGCAAATTGGCTGGCATCCTTAACATTACCATGCTAATTTGTGTTCTTCTCAGGTTGATGCACAAACTTGGCTACATTCTTCACTGACGCCGTCTTCCAACATCTCGCCGCAGTCACCCCAGGATCCCCGCTTGATCACCTCCATAATATTCAAGTGGTGGCTCCTGGAGAAGCCTTGGAAGCAGCTAAACTGCACAGCTTCAGGCGTCCACTGCTCGCAACAGACTGAACCAACACCAGTCACAGGTTGACTCTGCCTCCACCTGATACTCAAAACACATGCCGCTATGTGTGTGAAGAATCATGCTGAGACAGCTTTCTCCCAGACTTGCCCACCAAGAAATCACCAGCTTTTGGACGCTTGAATTCTTCCAAACCGTTTGATGCGAACTCTTACACGGTAATCCTTTCTTTCCTTGTCAGAAATTTCGCCATCGGTGTCACCCAGGTTACGAACTCATCCTTCGGTGGTTGGCACAGTTGTTCAGAGCTTGGAACTTTTGCAGGAGAGACGCAGCCTTAACGTTTGTATATCAACCCTGGTCCATATGGGTTGATTAACGATTTTAGGTTGGGAGGAAGAAGACCACTTTTTACGTTGGGGCAGACAATCCAACAGAAGTAGTAACCTGGTAAGAAAGTTAAGGAGCAACAATGTTGAATTGGAACATTCTAAGGTGCCCACTTTGACGCCGGGAACGAAACAGTCGTCAAACCAAGAGAGAGGGACAGCAGTGAACATCCATGCCTTACGCAAGCGTCAGCCAGTGAATATTTAGCTTGGTCAGTGTCCATACTTGTAGGTGTGTGCTTGCAGGCTGTGGAATCAATTAGCTAACTTTGGTTTACAGGTGACTGGAGGCATTGGTGGTAAACAGAACGGTGATGCGCCCTTCTGCAATTTCTCGCCCCTCGACACTTGCTGGCAGACTTAACAAAGAAGCCTCGGTAGGCTTTTTCAAAACAGACTGGATTTATCCATGTTGAACACCTGAATGTCGTGTGCACCGTCCTTCCTCCATAACTGTAGAAGAATGGAAGAAAATCACCGCCTAACAGACGGTCAGTTCACCACCTTCAATGTAATGTTAATGTTGGTGATCTTGTTCTCTTCTAAAACCCCAGCCACCCAGAGGACGAGTGAAGGGTCTGGGTTTGCATCTGCGTACACTGCCACGACAGTTCACGGGCGCATCTCTGAATCCGCCACAATGGGAGTTGTGGTTCACCATTACGTTCCGCCTTGCCTGACGAATCAAGCAGCCTCTCACCAGCAAATTCTCAGCTTTGAGCAGCACCTTCCTTTGTTCTGGAGTGTTTCACCTTATTGAAGCACCTGCAGACTCTGTGTGATGCTCTGGCGTGTTCTTTATCTTGCATGCATCCTTCTGATCGTCCGGATCAGAGATCTGTTTTCATGCTGGAGCGCCAGATCAACTTGCTCGATTTTTTTCCAACTCCCAACGATAACTTCATAGCTAAAGCTTATTGTATCTTCTAGGTTTGGGCGGCTTGGGCTGTTGAAGGTTCAAGGTTTTTTCTGTGGTGGGGCTTAGCCATTGTTGTTGATTAGCGGGCACACGTGACAATTGTATAATGTAATCTCACTATCTCCAATGCAAGTATAGCCTGATATTTGTAATATTCCTTTGAGCTCATGTGACCACCTTGTGACCTCAATAAGCGAATGTTCAATTCCAAGACAGCCGCTCAAGCGGCAAGCGGACCAGGTGCAAGGTCGTCGTGCAAGCTTTAGGAATGTGCAACTCAAAACTTGGTTGGAAACTACAAATAAATTTAGTGTAATTATTGAAGAAAATACCGGCTGTTCAGTAAGTAAATCATGTGCAATGATAGTGAAACTTTTGATCTGGAGAGATAATGACAAAATCGCGATGCCGGATTTGATTAATGTATTTGAAGGTAATCAAGGTTAGACTGGTGAAAATAATTATATAACATGCTATTACAGTCCCTCACTACACATGATATACCATTGAACAACTTCATTGGGTCTGCTGCAGATGGGGCATCAAACATTATGGGCGAATATAACTGTGTAACTAGCAGAATGAAAGTTCAAATGCTTGGCATTACCATATTTAAACGTGTTGCACATAGTAATGCATCTCTGTGCCAGAAGCAGCAAAGACCTTGCCATGTAATCGTGAAGATGTGTTGAGAAAATGTGTACAGTGAACCCTCGCTTCGTGGTTTCACTTTTCGGCGTTTCTACATTTGCGGTACCCTGCAGAGAACGAATTCCCACTTCAGCGGTGCATCTACTCATATGCGTGGGTGAAGTATAATTTTATTTAGCTCATAAAATTCCTACAAATTATCCGGCCAGAATATAATTTACATTGCTGAATTCTTACAATTTGATGATCATTTTGAATATAAGCATCATAGATTTTGCATTAGACATACAAATTTTAGATCTAATGCAAGTATTTTGTTTACTCAGAGCAAGTATGTTATCTTTTGTTGCAAAATATATGAAGTGTATATTCAAAATATTCCTGGTCTTGCAAGGAATCCAGCAATGTTAATTATATTATCTAACTTTAGTCTGGTATTATTTATTACTAAAATGTAAATATACTGTTATAACCCAATCATTTCTCTGGTAGGAGGGAAGGTGGGGGTAGGGGTAGGGAGGGAAGGTGGGGGTAAGGGGTAGGGAGGGAAGGTGGGGGTAAGGGGTAGGGAGGGAAGGTGGGGGTAAGGGGTAGGGAGGGAAGGTGGGGGTAAGGGGTAGGGAGGGAAGGTGGGGGTAGGGGTAGGGAGGAAGGTGGGGGTAGGGGTAGGGGAGGGAAGGTGGGGTAGGGGTAGGGAGGGAGGGAGGGACCCAGGGCAGGTGGGAAGAGGGGGGAGGTGGGGTATTTTGATTGACAGATAGTATTTCGGTAAGTATATTTTGCTTATTTATTGAAAATATTTGTTTTAGCTCATAAAATTCATACAAATTCCGGGCAGAATATAATTTACATTGCAGGAATTCTTACAATTTGATGATCATTTTGAATATAAACATCATAGATTTTGCATTAGACATACAAATTTTAGATCTACTTTAAGTATTTTGTTTACTCTGAGTAAATATGTTATCTTTTGTGCAAAATACAGTATTACCCGCTAGCGCGGTTTCACTTACAGCGTTTTATCATATCTGTGATTGCCTGAGTGAACTTTCACTTAACGCGAATTTTCATCATATCTGGCGGGGGAAGCGTAGCGAGCGATGCGCACAAGGTCGCCCAGTCATCAAAACATTACGAGTTCTTCACCCCTACCCACCACAGCCGGCCCAAGTCAGTGATAGTGATAATTATAGTGAGGATATGGACTTATATGGCCTTTGAGGGGTTTGACAAAGAGGCCTGCAAGCCTCTGTGGTGGATAACAATTGATACAAGTGATACAGGTGAGGGCCAATAATCTGCCCTCTGCCTCGGAACCAACCCCATCCCGTGCGCCCAGCCATCTTTTCTACTAATGCAAGTGTTAAAAACCTAATATTATTGATATTTCTCTTAATTATTAATTGTGTGCATACCATCATAAAGTTAAGATAAAATTTTTACTACAACATAGTTGTGTGTCGTCAAAAAGTGGAGTTTGGGGGTCGGGCCAGTCTCTATTGGAATTAATCCCATATGTTCTGTTGTTCACTTAACGCGGTTTTCACTTAACGCGGTACCCTGTGGGTTCAATTGACCGCGTTAAGCGGATACTACTGTATATGACATTTATATTCAAAATATTCCTGGTCTTACAAGGAATCCAGCAATGTCAATTATATTATCCTAACTTTAGTTTGAGGTATTATTTATTACTATACCTTAAAATCTAGTGGTTTTCCCCCAAACATTTTTCAGAGAGGGAAGAGCCAGGAGTGTGAGAAGAGGGGAGGAGTTGAGTCCATTATTTGAATGGACATTAACGTGGCGACTGTATTTCTCTTAAAGTATTAATTGTGTGCATGTACCATCATAAAATTAAGATGTTATTTTTACTAGAACATAGGTATTGTGGGAAAAAGTGGAGTTTGGGGGTCAGCGGTCTCTATTTCATTTAATCCCATATGTTATGTTTGTTCACTTTACTGGTTTCTCCACGCGGGCCTCCGTGAGTTCTATTGACCGCGTAAAGTGAGGTTCACTGTACATTTACCTTTCCCATAGTGCCAAGAGAAACGCGAGTTTAGGAATTCCAGGGTTTTGTCAACTCATACCACACAAATATTCATGCCTGTGCCACGAGGTGGTTGTCACTCCATGAAGGTGTTGCAAGAATGCTCTCGAACAGTGTCAACCCCTTCAAACTGTATTTCCACATCAGGGATTGAGGAGAGACTTGTGTTCTGCTACTTGAATTTTGAATTACATATTGCCGCAACTCAACACAAACTTGATTTTCAGAATAAAGCCAACTTTGCATTTAATCCGTAAAGCATATGTCAACTGCATAGGTTATTGCTAAACTCCTTTTGCCATTTACATAGTGTGTCAAATTCCAAACGCATGGTATTGATCCAACTGATGATTCCCTATATGTACCAGTCAATCAGATATATTTGGAATCGCAATTACATGCCACCTTCCAAAGGCTAGAGCAATATAAGATAAGCATGAACACTGACGAAGATGTGGTGCAGAGATTTATAGTAGTACTGTAGTATGTAGGCAAATAAAGAAAAGATTCGAACTAAGCAGCAAGTTCTGGGGACTGGCGGTATATTTACACCCAAAGAGTCAGCAATTTTATAAACCTGTTATTAGCATTTTAAATGAAGAGGGAGATGCAAAATATAAATGTTTTGGGCATGGCAATGGAAGTGTTGTCACTTCCGGCCACCTGTTGATGCAACGTCCCTTTTCTAAGGTGAATTTAATTAAGGAAACAGAGAAATAGTCTTCGTATACAGACTGTAAATCCTCAATAACCTTTGATGAATGTCATAATTTTATTATTGGATATAACGTATTGTTACCACGTGTTTGGCACTGTAATCGGCTGTGGTGTTCCCATTATGTGATAGTGCTACAGGTGTTACCAGTCCCTTTCTTTTGATAAGCATGAAGTCTTATATTAAACGGTGATATTATATTTCCTAAGAGTTGTTGTTGGATAGAAGGTAGTAGGCAGCTATATTCTGGAACAGGGTGGTAATAATGACAATATATACCTACATTTTGCAAGGCTTTCGACAGTGTACCCCACAGGCTGAAATCAAACTAGAAGGGTGTGGAATTCGGAATGTCCTAGCATGGATAGAAGACTTTCTAAATGACCGCAAGCAATGTGTGGTGATTAATGGCACGAAATCATCATCTGTACCTGTCACAAGCGGGTACCACAGGGCAGTGTATTGGGCTCGCTGTTGTTTGTTTGTTTCATAAATGACATGCCTGACGTTAGCACTCTCCCATACAAATGTTTGCCGATGACGCCAAGTTATTTTGGAAAATCAAGAACCAAGCGGACTGTGAAGAGCTGCAGAAGGACCTCTGTGAGCTCCAAGAATGGTCAAAGAAAATGGCTGCTGAGATTCAATGTCACGAAGTGTAAGAGGATGCACCTAGGGCATACCAACGGTAAGGAGGCACATTCCCAACGGGATGAAGAAACTGCACTATTGGAGACTGAATGTGAGAAGGACCTACTGTAGGTGTGTATGTTGACGATGAGCTAAAGTTCTGGCCATTGCAGCAAAGGGCTGGTCTTCACAGCATCACTAGAGGGCGATCTCTCATGGTAGGGCGTGGGAGCACCGCCACCCGCCAAGACAGTTCACTGAGCAAACCAGACCTGGTCTGTAAACACTTTACATCTGGCGAAGTCACATGTTTAATATCACAGTACAGCACTGTAAGCAAAGCAAGCACAGACACAGAGGCATAGTAGGCGACACAGAGGCATGGTAGCTGATACAAATGCATTGTAGGTGACACAGAGGTATGGTAGGTGACAAAGATGCATGGTAGCTGATACAAATGCATTGTAGGTGACACAGAGGCATGTGACACAGATGCATGTAGATTATCACAGAGGCATGGTTGGTGACACAGTTATCAAAAGTGACACAGAGGCATGGTAGGTGACACAAGTGTAAGTAAGGTGACACAGATGCATAGTGGATTATCACCAGAGGCATGGTTGGACTACAGAATTATGTTAAGTGACTGAGGCATGGTCACAGAGGCATGATGGGTGACACAGAAGTATAGTAGGTGACACAGAGGCACGGTGGGTGACAGGGCATGGTAGGTGATACAGAGGCATGTAAAGTGACACAGGACATAGTAAAAGTGACACAGAGGCATGTTAGGTGACACAATGCATGGTAATGACACAGGCATTATAGTAGGTACACAAGGGCATAGTCAGTGGCACAGATGCATAGTGGAGTGAAACACAGGTATGGTGGTGACACATATGCATGAGTAAATGACACAAGGTATAGTTAATTGACACAGACATAGTCAAGTGACAGGGTATGGTAGAATGACACAGATGCATAATTAAATGACACAGAATTATAGTTGGTGACACAAGGGCATGGTGGGTGGGCTGGAGGCATGTAGAGCGACACAGGGTATGGTATGTGACCTGGGGACATGGTGGGTGACACAGGTGTGGTGATGACACAGGTGTATAGTAAGCTGACATAGAGGTATGGTGGGTGATGGGTGTATGGTGGCTGACCTGGAGGTATGAGTGGGTGACACAGGCCTGGTGGGGTGACCTGGGGCATGGAGGGTGGCCTGGGGGCATGGTGGGTGTGACACAGAAATGGTGGCTGGGCCACAGGGGTATGGTGGGTGAAGCCTGCCTGGGGCAGTAGGTGACCTGGGCATGGTGGCTGAGCACAGGGGCATGGTGGGTGACCCGGGGGCATGTTGGGTGACCTGGGGCAGTTGGGTGGCCTGGGGCAGATGGGTGACAGGGCATGGTGGGTGACCTGGGGCATGGTGGGTGACCTGCGGGGCATGGTGGTGTGAGCACAGAGCATGATGGACACAGGGCATGGTGGGTGACCTGCAGGCATGGTGGGTGACACAGAGGGCATGGTAGCTGACACAGGGTATGGTGGGTGAGCAGAGGCATGGTGGGTGACACTGGGGTGTGGGAGGGTGACAGAGGTATGGTGGGTGACACAGATGCATAGTGAATGTGGCCACAGGCATTATAGTGGGGCTGGGAGGCATGAGGGTGACATGGATATGGTGTGGGTGGGGGGGCATGGTGGGTGAGCACAGGGCATGGTGGCTGGCAGAGAGGGCATGTTGGGTGACACAGAGCATGGTGGGTGACCTGGAGGCATAGTGGGTGACCAAGGGGCATGGTGGGTGACACAGAGGCATGGTGGGTGAGCATAGATGCATGGTGGGTGACAGGGGCATGGTGGGTGACACAAGGGCATGTTAGGTGGCATGAAATGTTAGGTGATACAGAGGCATGGTAGGTGACACAAGAGGCATGTTAGGTGACAGACACTGTGGAGCAGTAGGTGACACAATGCTGGTAGGTGATGCAGGTGTGAATATGCAGGATTTTCCCAGATAATTATATATGTCGGCATTTCCTAGGTTCTCTAGTACTAAATGCAATTTCCAAGACCATATCCATGCAAGTTATACATTCCCAGTTATTTGGGGTTTACTGTATGTATGTTGTGTTGTCAAGTAAGAGCAACCATTGAGACCCACACAATTTATTATTAAATGAGGGCAGAAAGTCAGATGAGCAACCTGGAACTTGGTCTATATGGCAGGATGGTCTAATATCTTCCAGCAGTAGTACCTCCCTGTTTGATAATATCCTAGTACCTATGCTGTGGTTTATTACTGCATTACTTTCCTTTTTAGTATGTACAGTCACTCAAAATAAGTATCTGAAAAGTGGGGTCCGATGGATGTCAAAAGCGAACACTATAACCCATGTAGTCTGGGCACTGTTACAGTTCTCTGCCACTTCCCCAGTATCTCGTCCAATGTGTGTCATATTGTCGCCAGACAATATTTTTCAATACTTTTTGAGTGACTTTACATTTAAAAAGAAATATTTGTTTGCACAGTAATTATAAATAGACCCAGAGCAGAAAAAATTCAGCATTACCAAGATTGGTCTTCCCACCCACACACCAACCATGTGAGGATGTGGCTAAACGAGTGCAATCTTTCATAACAATGGAGCAGAAAGGTTTGGAGTGATTTTCTCTCCATTTTCCATATGATTGCTTTTCAAATTATTTATCACTTTTATACTGTATATTTTGGTAGCATATTAGTCAAAGGCTGAAGTAGGGTTTTACATCATGTGTCTCGGATGTCTCCACATAGGTGTGGCGTTTTTAACGAAATTAATCTTGATTTAGCGAACTAGCTCGCGAATTAGTGAAAAATAGCAAGCTAAATTGAGTTAGTTATATCAGTTCCGTTAAATGGAGAGTAAACTTTTACTTGTTCTTATTTTAAGTGTGTTTACAAGATGATGAGGATATTGATCTTTTAGTGTGTACTGTACTGGCCACCTGATGATAGCAACTATCTTGTAGTCAGTCACTGTGTAAATTGGGGTTTACTGTGCAGTAAATGTCTTCTCTGTGGAACCGGGTTGTTTATTTGTTCCAAAAGCATTATCTATGAAAATCTTTTGGAATTAATTATGTTTTAACAATAACTTTAAGTTAGCCTTCTTATTCTTTAACCTTCATTTACATTGCATATCCTTAAAAATAGAAACATTTCAGTTCATACACCTGCTTCATTCCTTTGCTGATCCTTTAGAAACATTAAGCAGGTTCACCTCCAGTCTTTACTCTTTCACTTTGATGTTCCTCGAAAAATGTCATAACTGAATCTTTTACTAGCCATTACATTTATGATTTTTGTCTACAAAAGAAAACTTGACTCTTTAACACACTGGTTTCAGATGTCACTTATTTCAGAGGAATTTACATATGAATGGCTTACTTCCATCCCCAATATCTCTTATAACTGAGAACAATATCTGTTTCTTTTTCGAGGCCTCCCTCTTTTCTATGAGGAATGGAAGTGACTCACTACTTGTGAGGTGGTTTGGTCTTTTTTTTCAGGCGTGTGTTATTTTCTGAAGGGTGGTGTGCTCTCATTGAAAAAGTCATCATCTGAATTATCATTCAGTGCTTTTTGAAAAAAATGTAGCGAGTCTTTTCTAGGCGGGTCTGGATGACCTTTGTTTTCTGAGATCATCTTTAATATTTTTGTGAGTGATGAAAATAATCATCTGTTTCTAGGCTTAATAATTCTTCATTAACAACGGTACCAGTTTCTGAATCCTAAGAATTTGATGAGAAGTCTTTATCTGGAATGAGCATTTCTCTTTCTCTTTTTGTTTCTAGACATCCACATTGTCTCCCTGTTTGAAACTTTATTGTTGAATTTAAAATGCAGTTCTTTGGGTAAATATAAAACTAAGTCTGAGTGTGATCGTTCTGAGGAAATGTAAAAAGCTCCTTTACCTTGTTTAGAACAACTCTTAGTTATTGTACTGTGGGTTTCCTAAACAGGTTCTTGTAAATATCAGCACATTTCTCAGTATGGAGTTTTATCTGTTCTCTAGGATCACTACCTGCAGAGGAGGGTAGAGGATCATCCACCTTCGAAGAATCACCTGAATCTTGTGTTTATCCATTTCATTTACTGGGGGTACATATTTTTTAATAATTTTTCTTTCACTGAAGATAACACATTTTGTGCTTCTGATTGATCTGAATATTTCCAGTACCATAACCTAAGACGGTTTTTCCTGAAATGTTTCTCCCATTCCCTTATATGAGTTCTATGGTTCCAGAATCTTTCAAACATGACCAGGCAACTTGGACCAGTCACTGCAATCTGAACTTCCACACAACATTTTTTTACATAATCTGCATCACCATGTTTTTTGCTTATCTAAATTCACTTTTAAGCAAGAAAAGATTAAAGGCTAATTGCTCAACTGCTGTTTCATAGCCTTTCTTTTCTTTGCCATTCAACACATCAGAATGTTCCTCCTCAGAAATCAACCCAAGTCACTGCTGCCAGTACAATCTTAAGTCACTGTCCATTACACTTCTGTTTTCTTCTGCTGTACTTGTTTCCTGTTCCCAAACCCAACCCCAAAGAAGAAGCTTCAGTAATATGTAAAGAAACAATGAAAATGTACACCAACTCATGCTCAAATTTGTGATAATAAATAATAGTTCCTACAAAACAAGTTGATATCTTTATTATTATTCAGCAGTTTGGCTGTTAAGGTGAGTGTTAGCTAAAGTAATCAGCATACAGGTTGAGCATCTTTTATCAAGAATTCAATACAACTAAAAGCTTTATGAATGGACTATTTTGTATGTGAGTGGGAAGGCAAAGGTACCGTAATTTTGGATAACTTGGATGAAAGGATGAAGCCGTTTTTTTTCTAAAAAACAGTTTTTGTGATATACAGTAGGCTCTCGCCAATAACGTTTAATAGGTGCCTGAAAAACGCCGTTATTAGCGAAAACGTTATTTGTGTGACATTAAAATACATGTAAAAAGGGTTTATTGGTGCCGCCGCCCCAAGAATTTCACCCAATTTTTCCCCTTGAAGCCCTCTTAACACTTTTTGTTCGCTGAAATAAAAAGAATTGTTATTCAATCATCAAATTAAAGAGTTTGAGTAATATAACACTTAGTTTGGGGGAGTTTTTGAGGTGCTTGGTGTGATGGTTGTTCCGTAACTGAGGGCCGCTAAGACTTGCACTGTCTTTCATTCTTCAAGCTAACCATTTCACAAGAAAATGCTCTGTTATCACTAACAACCTGTTTCTATCACTTTTATCATTCATAGCTCGCCTCGCATTTCCATCACTACCGAAATATTTCTTAGCCAGTGCAATACTCTTCTTGGTCTCCTCTAAGTTCCTCTTAATATTTCGCACTGTAGACTCAGGACGGTTCAATTTCCTCACAATATCAATGTTCCATGCACCACTTTCAATGAGCAAAACAATCTGTTCTTTAACCTTGACCGAGTAGGCACGCTTCTTGAGGCTTTGTCTCTTAGCTTTGGGGTCTTTTTTCTCATTCACTTTAAAAGTTCCGGGCATTCAGGCGGCAAATCACTCCCTCCACCACCTCCCCTAACCCCCACAGGCAAAAATGCGGAAGCCATTGTTGATCACCGACCCTAGCGACCACTGGTTATAGAGGCGAAAATCTCATACGTGGGAGCAGCGCGGTATTCCACCGAGCGTGTGAGAGTGAGGCGGAGCGGAAACCTACGTCATCAACATGGCGGCAAACAAATGCTATCAATGATGCGCACGGACGCTTCCCGCGAAATCTCCTTTATTCAAGAGAATCCAGACGTTATTATCGAAAATGGGTATCTATTGTAACTTACCGTTATTGTCGAAAACGTTATTGTGGAAGTCGTTATTGGCGAGAGCCTACTGTAGTCCAGAATGCAACGCCTAGCTTATACCTAGGTATGTTAAAGCCTAGAAATAACTCGCCAGGCCAACATACAGGCAATTAAAACATCTAACAATTACTAATATGTAATATTAAGAGGACACGTCCCTACCTGGCATTTAACTGCAATTCTCAAAACCCCTTCCCACACCCCACCATATGCATCACGACCTTCATCTCTTGCCTCAGAGCGAGCAGTAAACAAAAGTCAACTCTCGAGGGGTGGAGTTGGGTGGGTTATCTGCGTCGCATTCTGGACTATATCACAAAAACTGTTTAAAAAAAAAAAAGGCTTTTTCTTCAATCCAGAATGCGACGTCCAGCTCTGAATACCCAAGCAGGAGGTGACGTTGTATAAAGCACCGCTAGATTAGGTCCAGATTATGATTATAAACCGTTTGGAATATTTTGCAAGACAGCGCCTCACCGATTTACGACCTACTCGACTTACGACCACCAGCACTTACGACCTGCCTCAGTTGTACCAAAATTTTGTCAAATTATGCATTTTCGAGTCCCAACGTCAGTACAGACAAAATTTTTGTTTGTAATTCACTTTAAAATGGCTGGCAAGCTTAAAAGTGAGAGTTTTGTGGTGCTGAGAAGAAAGAGAGACCCCCATTTTAGATTTTCTATGTACTATTTAAGCATTTTCGACTTATGACCATTTCGACTTACGACCTGGATTTGGGTCCCTAACCCCGTCGTAAGTCGGGGAGCAGCTGTATCAGGAACATTTACCGGAAGGTAAAATGTTAATTTACTTATCTTAATGAGGATACTCACTTTATTCTGATGAGGAAGGTCCTGGTTGTGGAGATGGACCAGGTGGGGGAGGGGACCCCACCACATGTGAAACATCTTTCAGAGACAAAGATAGCTGTTTTTAAAAGTTTTTGAAGATCTCCCAAAACCCACTTCTTTGATCTGACTGAGGCTCATAGCCACAGAAAGGCCACAGACCCTGCATATTTCCTAGTGTCATGTGCCAAAAATTTCTTGCCAGGGTCTGCTTGATTCAATAACTGAGATAAATTTTTTGTCATTTGATAAGGAGACAATTTCTTACCATCCTGTGATGAGAATACATACGGGCTTCGATTAGGGAATCTGGGTAACTATTCCTGAAGATTCCTAACTGGGCACAATATATGAGGAACCCTTGTCTCATCCATTAGCTGTTTTATCCTAATAGGTTGAGCTTGAAAATCCTCCCTTTCATTTTTTCTTAGGATCTCCATAGGAAAAAGGGTGACATCCTCCTCATATAATACCAATAATGATGGATTATTGGAAATTGAAATCAGCTCACTGATTCTCATACCTGTTGCTATTGCTAGAAGGAAGGCTGCCTTCTGGAGCAATCTGTCCCGGTTCAGATTTATATTGTAATTAGGCCCCATAAGAAATTTGGTAACTTTTTCTAGAGACCAAGCTGGGATTCTCTTAAGCCGAGGGGGTCTCTGAATGAAAAAGGACGATCTGAGCATTTGATAAATCCAATTTCTGATATGGTATGAGATTTGATTTGACCTGGTTTATCTTTAATCCTAGGTTTTGAAATAGTACTAGTGTACGTTGGGTCGCCCTTTGACTATCTTCGAAAGAGTTTCCCACTATCAGCCAACCGTCTAGGTAAGCAAAAGTTCTTATGCCCTCCTTTGCAAGGATCTCTCTGGGGATGTTTGCCAGTTTTGTAAACACTTTTGACGCAATTGTCAGGCCGAATGGCATCACCGTGAATTGATAAGTTACATCCTCTACTGCGAACACTAGAAACTTTCTGTACCTGGGAGCAACAATAACATGATAATAGGCATCTTCGAGATCCACTTTTGAGATCCAAGCATTGGCGGAAGTAGATGCTTCAGATGATCGTAAGTGAGCATCTTGAAACTTTTTCTGGTAATAAACTTGTTCAGGATGGAAAGATCTAAAATCCACCTCAATTTGTGGCTGCCTTTCTTGAGGACTGGGAATAGGGGAGACATGAAACATTTCTCTGACTGCAACAGTTCTATCACACCTCTGTTTAACAGTTGAATTACAAATTGTGTGAGTTACAGGTTGGTTTTTTACCCCTTTTTGGTAACACTAGGGGAGGGAGCCTCAACCAAGTCTATGTGAGGCCCCCTTTGATTGTCTTGTATGCCCATATGGAAGAAGTCCACCTGTTTTCCCAACCCCCTAGACGACCCAGCTGTCTGGCTTCATTCCACCACTGATGTGGTGGAATAAGGTCTCCTTCCACTTCAGAACAAACGGCCACCCCTACTACGTCTTGGATTGTTTTCTCCTCTAAAGTTTCCTCTAGGTTGATAACTGAACCGAGCAGCTGGTCCTGTTCCCCTGTAAAATCTTCCTCTTTTAGATTTCCAAAAGGTCTGAGGACTCCTGGGGACAGTAATATTAATAGCTTGCTCAACAGCTGTTCTATACTTAACTAATGTTTGTTCATCAAACAAAGCAGGAAAAAGAGGGGAAGAACAAAGCAATAAATAAGCACTACCACTTAAAGCATTATTTGTGGCTTGCTTCCTTTGCTGGGCTTTTAGTTTTAGGGCTTTCAACAACATATCTAAAAATGAGCTGCACAGGAAATATGGAATCCTTTGTATAGCAGCAGCAAACATTTGTCTACTTCTGAATTTTCCTCATAGTCCAGCACAAACTTAGTCAATAACTGAAACATCATAATAGCAGACCAAATATCCACTGCCAACTTCCTAATTTTAAATTCTTCAAGCAACAGTGCAGAAGCAACTGGTTTCAAATTTATTTCATAACTTATATCAACATATTTTGGAGTCGACAAATACTGGGAAAGTTCACATAAGGCACTCTGTTTGTCATTAAATTGGAACTTCAAAAAACTAAACTTGTGAACATTCCTGTCAGCAGGAATGAATGTTAAGTCTTTCAATATATTAGCCCAGACTTCAACTATTTCAGAGATCATTTTGGGGCAAATATTCGGCCAAGAAATTGTAGTATCACCTTCTAAAAACAATGAATGATGACCCACAGTTGTCTGGCCTTCCTGTCTCTTTGTAAGTGCTGAGAGATCAGGAAGTTTAGAAACATTTTCATAAAATACCTTGAATAAGGAATCCACAGACTCAGATGTGGTAGAAAACAATGAAGACTTAGATCTTACCAATGTTACCCAAGGCCTGTTGGGATCATCCTTACACTCAATGTTATCCATCAGTTGAATGGCAGTCGAGAGCAGCCAGTTTCCATTTATAGTAACCAACACTTTTGCCCCAGGTGGAAGAGGTTGCCAAAATAGGGACAGGATGAAGTCAGTCTCAACAGGTTTTCCCTGCTCTAGAGACTGAACAAATTACCCAGCCAGAATATAATTTACATTGCTGGAATTCTTACAATTTGATGATCATTTTTAATATAAACATCATAGATTTTGCATTAGACATACAAATTTTAGATGTAATGCTTACTCTGAGTAAATATGTTATCTTTTGTGCAAAATATATGACATTTATATTCAAAATGTTCCTGGTCTTACAAGGAATCCAGCAATGTCAATTATATTATCCTAACTTTAGACAGATATTATTTGTTACTAAAAGTTAAAATTAGTTTTTTCACCCAACACATCTCTGGTAGGGAGGGAAGGTGGGGGGTGGGGGGAGCGTTGGGACTGACAGATCACCTGGCACGGTTGGAAGAGGGGGGGAGGCAAGGTGGGGTACTTTGATTGACAGATAGTGTCGTGAAAAATATTTTTTCTTTTTATTAACTGAAGATATTTGTTTTAGCTCATAAAATTCATACAAATTACTGGACCAGAATATAATTTACATTGCCGGAATTCTTACAATATGATGATCATTTTGAATATAAACATCATGGATTTTGCATTAGACATACAAATTTTAGATCTAATGTAATAATTTGGTTTACACAAAGCAAGTATTTTATCTTTTGTGCAAAATATATGAAGTTTACATTCAAAATATTCCCTGACCTGCAAGGAATCCAGAAATGTCAATTATATTATCCTAACTTTAGTCTGAGGTATTATTTATTACTAAACGTTAAAATCTAGTGTTTCACCCAATCATTTCTCAGAGAGGTAGGGGCCAGTGAGCTGGGAAGAGGGGGGGGGGGGGATTTGAGTCTATTATTTGAATGGACATTAACCTGGCGACTGTATTTCTCTTAAATATTAATTGTGTGAGCATACCATCATAAAATTTAGATGTTATTTTTACTACAACATAGGTATTGTGTCGGAAAAAGTGGAGTTTGGGGGTCGGGCCAGTCTCTATTGGAATTAATCCCATATGTTCTGTTGTTCCATTTACGCGGATTTCACTTAACGCGGTACCCTGTGGGTTCAATTGACAGCGTAAATCGGGGTACTACTGTATATATATATATATATATATATATATATATATATATATATATATACACACAGTATTACCCCGCCTAACGCGGTTTCACTTAACGCGTTTTATCATATACGCGGTGCCTCGCCAGAGCTGAACTTTCACTTAACACGGATTTTTTCCACATATACGCGGTGAGTGTCCGGCTCGAGATGCTATTTTTAGATTTGCCCCACCCCCCACCCTGCCTGACTGCCTGTTTTAGCTCATAAAATTCATACAAATTGCCCGGTCAGAATATAATTTACATTGCTGGAATTCTTATAATTTGGTGATCATTTTGAATATAAACATCATATATTTTGCATTAGACATACAAATTTTAGATAAAAATTTTTCTCAGAGTAACTATGTTATCTTTTGTGCAAAATATATGACATTTATATTCAAAATATTCCTGGTCTTACAAGGAATCCAGCAATGTCAATTATATTATCCTAACTTTAATCTGAGGTATTATTTAATACTAAATGTTAAAAACTCTTGAAGGGAGGATTGGTGGGGGGTGGGGGGAGGGTTGGGACTGACCGCGCGGTTGGAAGAGGGGGGGAGGCAAGGTGGGGTACTTTGATTGACAGATAGTGTCCTGAAGATTATTTTTTTTTTTTATTAACTGAAGATATTTGTTTTAGCTCATAAAATTCATACAAATTACCCGGTCAGAATATAATTTACATTGCTGGAATTCTTATAATTTGGTGATCATTTTGAATATAAACATCATATATTTTGCATTAAACATACAAATTTTAGATAAAAAATTTTCTCTAGGTAACTATGTTATCTTTTGTGCAAAATATATGACATTTATATTCAAAATATTCCTGGTCTTACAAGGAATCCAGCAATGTCAATTGTATTATCCTAACTTTAGTTTGAGGTATTATTTATTAAAATTTAGTGGTTTTCCCCCAAAATTTCTCAGAGAGGGAAGAGCCGGCAGTGTAGTGTGAGAGGGGGAGGGAGTTGAGTCCATTATTTGAATGGACATTAACTTGGCGACTGTATTTCTCTATTTCTCTTAAGTATTAATTGTGTGCATGTACCATCATAAAATTAAGATGTTATTTTTACTACAACATAGTTGTGTGTCTTCAAAAAGTGGAGTTTGGGGGTCGGGCCGGTTTCTATTGGAATTAATCCCATATGTTCTGTTGTTCACTTAACGCGGATTTCACTTAACACGGGACCCTCTGGGTTCTATTGACCGCGTTAAGTGGGGTACAACTGTATGTGTATGTATATTATCTATATATATATATATCTATCTATATATCTATCTATATCTATATTATATCTATATATATATATATATATATATATATATATATATATATATATATATATATATATATATATATATATATATATATATATATATATATATATATATATATATATATATATATATAAAATCTTTCACCAACAAATTGACAATAACACATTTGCTGTAATCAGACATATCTAGTTGCAATTTCAAATTCTGTGGCATTATTAATGAATATCGACGTCTCTGGTGCACTCTAAGATTAAGAGAGAAAACGGAGGACTCAGGCGTCCTGATGTGAGAGAAATGGACTTGCATGATGGGGGACCAAATAAAAAAAGCATAACTACATGTTTTGTAGACTACAGTATTAAGCATACCCTTTTCATCACTTTGTAATAAACCTAGCCATGCCTGTATGTGTTTATGATATTTACCATAACATTATATATATATTTAGTGGGTCTAAATGGTCGTAAAATGGGAAACTTGGGGTTGGGTCTTGGGTGCCGGGAACCAATTAGAATAAATCCCATAGGTTCTGTACTTTCGTTATCGGCGGGGTCCCAATTAGGCGCTATAACCAAGGGATGACTGTACTGCACTGTATATACTTGTGACACTGGCCAGTTGCTTCTGGTGTTATGGTACAGGGGTACCAAGTGACAGCACTAGGATCCCGCTTCCTCTATCAAGGAATAAACAATTAAAATTGAATTGCAAATATAGCTTGTTTATACAGGTATTCAAATAAATTACTATCTTACAAGGATCCCAGCAACGTAAGTTATATTCACCCAGGTCGTTTAGGTGGCAAATTATGAGAAGAGCTTAGTCACTCTTAAGGAATGATAAATAAACACCCAGGCCTTCGGTGCCAACTGTCAAATCTTATCTCAAATAAATAAATCCTTGCAAGACAGAGATTAATTTAAATATAAGCATCATATATTTTGCTAAAGATATAAAAAATGTAGTACATTAGTGTACAGTACTGTAGTACATTTTTTAAAAAGATTTTCAACTGTATTTTTGGGTAGATTTACATAAATTTCTCCATTTATTTTCATCCATTTACATGCACACACCATACTAAAAGAAACGTAAAATAAATAAATGACCTTAAAGCAAAGATGGAGTGCACATGTACTAATTTGATTACGGTACTAAAATTGTTATGTCTAGTGCGAATTACAACATGTTAATATTCAAATAAATCAGTATCTTACAAGAATCCCAGCAACGTTAATTATATTCTTCTAGGTCATATCACTGGCATTTTAAAATGAGAGAAGCTTAGTAGGACTGCTAAATAAACACACAGAGACCTTCGGCTCAAACTGTCAAACATATCACCTCAACCCCCCCCCCCCAACCCTCGCTGGCTGGCTGGCTCCGTCCCTCTACCCCAGCCAGCGTTTTAGACTTACAGTTTTTATCTTGTATAATATCTCGGACTAAAGTTAGATTATAATTTGCATTGCTGGAATCCTTGCAAGACAGCCAATAATTTGAATATAAACATCATATATTTTGCTCGAGATAAAAATTGTTGTACATAAGTGTACAGTACTGTAGTACATTTAATAAAAAGTTTTTCAACTGTATTTTTGGGTAGATTCACATAGATTTCTTCATTTATTTTCATCCATTTACATGCACACACCATACTAAAAGAAACATAACATAAATAAATGATCTAAGTGCAAAGCTGGAGTGCACATGTACTAATTTGATTACTGCATTAAAATTGTTTTGTCTAGTTAATTTTATTCACCCAGGTCATTTCACTGGCTGTTTATAAGAGAGAAGCTTAGTCACTTAAGAACTGATAAATATACACGCGTTAGACCTGGGCCTGTGCCAACTGTCAAATCGCTCCCCTCCCCCCACACCCCCTCGCTCCCTCCCTCTCTCTCCCCCATCTGCTCAGCGTTGCTGGAATCCTTGTAAAACAGTGAATAATTTTTTAATATAAACGTCATGTATTTTTCACAAGAGATAAAAATTAATCACCTGTATCATATTACAGTAGTGATTTAAGAGTAAAAGTGTATATGTACGTATAAAGTATTCCACATACACGTAAGTATAAATACAAAGTTTAAGTGATGATCGGACAACGTCCATTTCGGTTAACGTCACGTTTCCAAGAACGTATCTAGGACGTTAACCGGCCCATGACTGTGTGTGTGTGTGTGTGTGTGTGTGTGTGTGTGTGTGTGTGTGTGTGTGTGTGTGTGTGTGTGTGTGTGTGTGTGTCTGTGTAAATAATAATAATAATAATAATTAACGGTTTATTGAAAAAGTTCTGCAGCCCGAAGGCTGAAAATATACATTGGACATAAATGACTTATTACATACAGTGGTGGTTTAATAAAAGCCTTCATTAGAGAAAGGTAAAGGAACATACAGATTATTGTAGGTGTTGAACAGCAAACACGTAGTGTAGTAACTCCCTCCCAGATGGTGTTAGGAGGGACCTCACGTGGTGTAGTAGTTCCCTCACAGATGGTGTTATGAGGGGCCTCACGTGGTGTAGTAATTCCCTCACAGATGGTGTTATGAGGGGCCTCACGTGGTGTAGTAATTCCCTCACAGATGGTGTTATGCAGGGCCTCACGTGGTGTAGTAATTCCCTCACAGATGGTGTTATGAGGGGCCTCACATGGGGTAGTAATTCCCTCACAGATGGTGTTATATGAGTGAGGTGTGGTCCCAGGCCTTCCTATCGTAGTCGGATTAACACATCGCTGGTTGTTGTTGGGTCTCAAGCGCCGTTATCACTGGGTACCTGGGACCTCACTGTGTGAAGGTTAACTTGGGTACGACTGTTACTGTTGAGTTGTTCTCACTGACTTAAGCACTGTTCACCGCTGTTCACCTCTGTTTAACACTGGTTCCATTCCTTTCCTAAGTGAAATAGTAACTTCTGGCGAGAACTTGTTGATATTCCGGTGGGGAGGAGGGTTCAGGGGAAACGTAAAATATGTACCAATTAGTAATGAAAAGTTGTGCAGTTCCTTCAGCAAATGAAGCTCACCAACTTACAATAGGCTAAATTACATTACAACGTGCTTTCAGTAGTCTATGTTGAAGTTCTTAGCACAGGCTAACTTATCTTATTATATGTGGTATCACAGTTCTCATTGATCTACAAAAAATACCGGTAATAAAAACCTTTTCTATATTTCACACTTAATATAATACCCGGTAATCTACTTCAACCTCCTATTGTTTACAATGACGCATGACGCACCACCAGCTGTTGAGTATCAGCTAGACGGTACACGTGTTTTTCAAATCGTTTTCAGTAAAAAAACGGTTACATCACATGTATATTTTACCTTAACTGTGCCTGAATGAATATAATCTCGGAAATAAATAGTAGTTTTGCTGAAACGTGATGTATTTTAATGTAAAATAGGATAAAATACATGACGAAAACAAAAGATTTTACCTAACCTTCCAATGTTCAAGAGAAGTTACTCGTTTTTTTAATAGTTTTTGGTTAAAATATTGTTATATTACAATGGTATTCTATTCATACTGTGCTTGATATAATGCATTCACGGAAATGTAATATTTTTGCTGAAATGACGTACATATTACAGTGGAAAGTGAGATAAAATCGTGACGAAAACAATAACTTTCGCTTTCTTTCGTTCAAGAGATGTTACCGTAATCGCTTTTCGAATGGTTTTCAGTTAAAAAACTGTTGTATTACAATAATATTCTATCCTAATTGACTTGAATAAATACTACGATACCATATTTCGGAATATTTTCATTAAAATCCATCAAAGTCATTTTCCTTGTCATCGTCTGCAGCACCAAACAGCTTCTCCCAGTCCTCTCCTTGAACAGGGCTAGAGGGTACACGTGTTTTTCGAATCGTTTTCAGTTAAAAAACTGTTACATCACACGGTATTACCCCGCTTTACACAGTTACACTTTCCGCGATTTCTCATTTATGTGGTACCTTACCAGAACCAGACTTTCACTTTCCGCAGTGCATCTACTCATATACGCATGACGTAAAATTTTATTTTTATTTTTTTTTATTTAGCTCATAAAATTCATACAAATTACCCAGCCAGAATATAATTTACATTGCTGGAATTCTTACAATATGATGATCATTTTGAATACAAACATCATGGATTTTGCATTAGACATACAAATTTTAGATCTAATGAAATAATTTGGTTTACACAAAGCAAATATTTTATCCTTTGTGCAGAATACAGTGAACCCTCACTTTACGCGGTTAATTCAACCCACGGCGGCCCACGTAAAGTGAGAAACGCGTAAAGTGAACAACATAACATATGGGATTAATTGAAATAGAGACCGGGCCGACCCCCAAACTCCACTTTTTCAGACACAATACCTACCGTTGTAGTAAAAATAACTTCTTAATTTTATGATCGTATGCACACACAATTAATAATTAAGAGAAATATCAATAATATTAAGTTTTTTAACACTTACATTAGTAGAAAAGATGGCTGGACACACGGGGATGGGGGGGGTTTGGTTCCAAGGCAGAGGGCAGATTATTGGCCCTCACCTGTATCACTTGTATCAATTGTATCACTATCCACCACAGAGGCTTGCAGGGCCTCTTTGTCAAACCCCTCAAAGTCCATATAAGTCCATATCCTCACTATCACTGACTTGGGCCGGCTGTGGTGGGTGGCGGGTGAAGAACTCGGTAATGTTTTGATGACTGGGCGACCTTGTGCGCACCCTGCTCGCGCCGCTCTCCGCGTAAAAGGGTACACACACCGCGGAAAGTGAGCATTCCGGTTTCAGCAGGGTACCGCGTAAACGTGGAAACGCGTAAAGTGGGACCGCGTAAAGCGAGGGTTGACTGTATATGAAGTTTACATTCAAAATATTCCCTGACCTGCAAGGAATCCAGAAATGTCAATTATATTATCCAAACTTTAGTCTGAGTTATTATTTATTACTAAAAATGTAAATATACTATTTTCTCCCAAAACTTCTCTGGTAGGGAGGGAAGGTGGGGGGTGGGGGGTAGGGAGGGAGGGACCGAGCTAGGGCGGAGTATTTTGATTGACAGATAGTGTCCTTGAAGAATATTTCTTTGTTTATTTACTGAAGATATTTGTTTTAGCTCATAAAATTCATACAAATTACCCAGCCAGAATATAATTTACATTGCTGGAATTCTTACAATATGATGATCATTATGAATATAAACATCATGGATTTTGCATTAGACATACAAATTTTAGATCTAATGTAATAATTTGGTTTACACAAAGCAAATATTTTATCTTTTGTGCAAAATATATGAAGTTTACATTCAAAATATTCCCTGACCTGCAAGGAATCCAGAAATGTCAATTACAGGTTGTACCTCTCTAGTCCGGCATTCTGTGGTCCGGAAACTCCCGTGGTCCGGAACAATTTTAGTTTATCCAATAGGTAGATAGGCAGCATTTTATTTATTTTTTTTATTTTTATTTATTTTTTTTTTACTTATCTGAATTATTATTACAGGAATATTAAATTTTTGCTCATCAGGCCCTAATGTGGGTCATTGACCTATTTCCGGGTGGGCTAATCCCCTTAATAAAAAAAAAAAAGCCGCGGGAAATTAAGGTTTGTTTACATCCGGCAGTTCGGCTGCTCTCTCTCTCTGCTTGTTTGTCTATACAGAGTACAACTTTTAACCCTTCAATATATATGAGCAGTAAATAAGTGTTGCTTTCATATTCTTATGTAGAGTAATGACGATATATTTTCACATGTGCGCACTTACATACGAGCAGTCTCTTTTTTTTTTACCATTAATGGTTAGCTACTTATATTGTTCCATTTATTAACATTAAATAACATTACAGGTACTTCAAGCAACCATATTCATTTTTTTACATTAATTTAACTACAGCTAAACTCAGGGTCTTATTTTCTTCAGTTTTATATGTAGAACCAATCAGTCACTGGTTTCGTAAGCTTTAACATAAACAATGCCGGCAGCCGTCTCGTCTCCTCTAATATTCCACGTATTATAAATAAATTGTATTGTTAATTTTGCACACACGTACATTAATTCAATAAAAACAAATTCAGAAACATTAATTAAAATATATATGAACAGTAAATAAGTGTTGCTTTCATATTCTTATGTAAAGTAATGATATGTTTTCACGTGTGCGCATGCGCACTTACATATGCGATCTCTCTTTTTTCTTTACCATTACCGTTAGCTACTTCTATTGTTCCATTTATTAACATTAATAACATTACTTAAAACAACCATATTAATTTTACTACAGCTACAACCAAGGTCTTATTTTCTTCAGTTTTATATGTAGAACCAGTCAGTCTTTGTAATCAACGAATACAATGATGTGTCATTTCCTCGTGTGTTTTTATATTCTACGTATTATTAATGAATTGTATTGCTCATTTTGCACACAAACATTAATTCAATAAAAAAGACATTCAGTAATAAACAATAATGAATCTTTTGTACATAAGAGAAATGACGCTGTTTACACGATTATGCACGTCGTCTGCACGTTGGCGGGCCGTTCAAACCCGTCGAAATTCAAGTTTCCGCCGTCAAAATTTTTATTTATTTATTTTCTTGTGTTCCAATAAAATACGTTAAGAATTAAAAACTCGCGAAATTTGAGAAGCTACTATACGACATTTAACCCTTCAATATGTCTTCAAAGAGACAATGATGCAGAGAAAGTGGTGCTAGTGCTTCCAGGCATAAGCACAAGTCACTATCTATCCAGGAAAAGGGTGAATTTCCATGGTCTGGCACCGGTCAGGTCCCGAGGTTGCCGGATTAGAGAGGTACAACCTGTATATTATCCTAACTTTAGTTTGAGGTATTATTTATTAGTATACCTTAAAATCTAGTGTTTTCACCCAAACATTTCTCAGAGAGGGAGGAGCCAGCAGGCGTGGGAAGAGGGGGGGGGGGGAGTTGAGTCCACTATTTGAATGGACATTAACCTGGTGACTGTATTTTTCTTAAATATTAATTGTGTGAGCATACCATCATAAAATTAAGATGTTATTTTTACTACAACATAGGTATTGTGTCTGAAAAAGTGGAGTTTGGGAGTCGGCCCAGTCTCTATTTCAATTAATTCCATATGTTCTGTTATTCCATTTACGCATTTCTCGTTTTACACCGACCTCTGTGGGTTCAATTGACCGCGTAAATCGGGGTATTACTGTGTTTATATTTCGCAGTCCTCTATTATTTGCGGATGACGCCCAGGATGTACCCAAGAATGTTTGTGGGTAGTTTTAAAGTTGCCGGCACTTTTACGGCAGGGACAGGGGGCCATTCGTTCCAGAGACAGTAATTTCCTTTACCTATATTGTAAATATGTGTGAGTGCGTGTAGAGACAGTCCGTGCTTTATTTCTTTATTAATAAAGCACGGACTTTAGGGTAGACCGTTACATTTTTAATACATTTGTTTCTAATTATCTGTGAGAGGATTTTTCCCATTATTATATATTTGTACGTGTTTTGTGTGTGTGTGTCTACACACACACACACATAATACAATACAGGTAAAAGAAATAATTGTCCTAAGGACAAACACAAAGGGAATACAGCAACTCCCCGACTTACAACCTATGACCACCCGCACTTACGACCCGCCTCAGTCCGTAACGACCATCCACACATACGACCGCCGCAATCGGTACCAAAATTTTTTTCAAATGATGCGCTCATTTTCTAGACCGAAACGTTTCCGTCCTGTATGAGAGCATCGCATGGCTTGGGTCGCCTCATGGCTACAGCACACCCACACCGTTGAGCGCTTAGTTGGTGTTTGGCTGTCGTATCCGCAACTGATCGCGCTGTGTACTGACATTATTTTCATATTTAATTCTGAAGGTGCTCAGAAGTAAAGGAGACAGTCAATTACTTTTGAGATGAAAATGAAGATAATAATGCAGTATGAAAATGGAAAAACTGTAGCAACCATTTCACGCGACCTAAGCTTCTTGCACTCGATCATATCTACTATTTTGAAGGACAAGGAACATATTCGTGAGGTAGTAAAAGGATCAGCACCTATAAAGGGAACTATAATAACGAAGAAAAGACAAGGTCCCATTCATGAGATGGAAAAATTACTCGTGATGTGGATGGAAGACCAGATACAAAAGCCTGTACCCTTAAGCCTTCTAACCCTACAGGCTAAGGCAAGAAGCCTTTTCGAAAGCCTGAAGGAGCAGGCAGGAGATGAGTGCGAGCAAACCTTCACAGCAAGTCATGGGTGGTTTAACAGATTTAAGAACCGCTACAGTTTATATAATGTTAAGGTGAGTGGAGAGGCAGCTTGGTGCTGCTGAAGCTTTTAAGGAGGCGCTAGATCGTGTCATCACGGAAGGAAATTATTTGCCTGAGCAAATATTCTATTTGGATGAAACTGGATTACTATGGAAGCGCATGCCAGAACGGATATACATCCACAGAGGGGAAAACAATGCCAGGATTCAAGGCATTCAAGGACCGAATTACACTTCTGTTGGAGGGGAATGTAGCTGGTCTCAAGAAAAAGCCCTTCATGATCAATCATTCAGAGAATCCCAGGGCTTTTAAACATGTCAGCAAGCACACACTGCCAGTGTTTTATCGAAGTAACAAGAAAGCCTGGATGACCCTAGTACTGTTTGAGGATTGGTTCCTGACTTGTTTCATTCCTCGAGCCAATGAGTATTGTCTGCAACAAGGGATTGCATTCAAAAAAATTTTAAGTTTTGGATAATGCTCCGGGACACCCACCACACCTGGACGACATGCACCCTGATGTTAAGGTAGTCTACATTCCACCTAACACTACCTCTATCATCCAACTCATAGATCAAGGTGTTATTGCAGCTTTCAAAGCTAATTATTTAAGTATGACCTTTGCTCAGGCTGTTGCTGCTACTGAAGGTGAGAAAACGCTCAGAGAGTTTTGGAAGGACTACAACATTTTGAAATGTATAAAGAACATTAGTGCAGCATGGGATGAGGTTACAGAACAGTGCATGAATGGAATATGGAAGAAAGTCCTGAAAAGATATGTGAACAGTTTCAGAGGATTTAATGAAGATGAAGTAATTTCTGAGATTAGTAACAAGATAGTGGAGCTGGGTAAACAGTTAGAAATTGATAATGAAGATGTTCAACAATTGGTTGAAAGTGTAACAGAAGACCTAAGTAATGAGGATCTTATCGAACTGGAAGCACAGAAAAATGCAGAGGAAGAAGAGAGTCCAAATGTAGAAGAACCTGCACCCCCAAAAAAATTTCAGTGAAGTAAATGGCAGAGGCATTTGCTACAATTAATAAGGGGATGCAAATGTTTGATGGAATGGATCAAAATGTTGAGCAATTTGCCAAAGTTGACAGAATGGTCCAAGATGCACTTGCTTGCTACAGGGAGATTTATAATAAAAAGAAAAAGCAAACTGTGCAGTCCCCATTGCTGTCTCCTCACACCCCACCAGTGCTGCCTCTTCACTCCCTAAAGATGATCCAATACCTTCAACATGCAAGTATGTTAGCCTGTCTGAAGAAAGCGACATTGATGACCCACCCAGCCCTGTCTCCTCCTCTGCTTCATCCAATTAATGTAGTCTCCATGTTGAATTAAAAAATTATTGGGGCCCCGTGTGCATTCAGATGACTACATTAAAGGTAAGTGCACAGCAACACTGTATCCATTCTTCATTACTTGTACTGAACTGTATTTCATTTTAGATTTTATATGTATTATTTTTTGCATTTCCGACTTATGACCATTCCGACTTACCACCTGGATTTGGGTCCTTAACCCCGTCGTAAGTCGGGGAGCAGCTGTATACATTTCTTTGTACACAAGTAAAAATGTAACCCCCCTGCCCCCCTGGTCAACAAATGTTATTTGCGGATTTGGTGATTCGTGGCCATTTTGAAAACCTAATCCCCACAAATTTGGAGGAGGGCCTTCTGTACTGTAATCTTTCCACATCTCTCATAATCTGAAGAATGAGCTTCAGGCCCCTGTAGTTTCTGTGTTCAAGTATATCCATAATATTCTGTGCCCCTGTAGTTCCTGCATTATATCCATAATATTGTGATTATCTCTTAAACAGTACTGTTACACTCTTGGTTCTTACCCTGTCTCTCGCTCTCAATTTTACTGCACATTTCTCATCTCTCCCTCATCCTTCACTACTTTATTGTACATTTCTCATCTCTTCCTCATCCTTCACTACTTTATTGTACATTTCTCATCTCTCCCTCATCCTTCACTACTTTATTGTACATTTCTCATCTCTTCCTCATCCTTCACTACTTTATTGTACATTTCTCATCTCTCCCTCATCCTTCCGTACTTTATTGTACATTTCTCATCTCTTCCTCATCCTACACTACTTTATTGTACATTTCTCATCTCTCCCTCATCCTTCCGTACTTTATTGTACATTTCTCATCTCTTCCTCATCCTTCACTACTTTATTGTACATTTCTCATCTCTCCCTCATCCTTCCCTACTTTATTGTACATTTCTCATCTCTTCCTCATCCTTCCCTACTTTATTGTACATTTCTTATCTCTCCCTCATTCTTCACTACTTTATTGTACATTTCTCATCTCTCCCTCATTCTTCACTACTTTATTGTACATTTCTCATCTCTTCCTCATCCTTCACTACCTTTTCCCCACAAATTCAGGTCTGCCACTTATCATAATTACACTCATCCTTTTTCCTATTACTGATAACTTAATACAAGCAGGTTCAACCGGTTACCTCTCAAACTAGTCATTATTGGTAGTGTAGGTTAATGTTCCCTCGTTCAGTCTTCAGTTGCATTAATAGATCCAGTGCCAGATAAATTTTATTTGTGAATCTGAATGCAGCTGTCAGGTGCAAATATGCCAGTGAGTGAAGTTGATCCTTCATGAAGTTAGCAGAAATTTCTAAATGTATTTTCAAACATAAAATAAAATATGTCCACTAATTTCTTAGCCTTTGAAACATATATTTCCTGCAAAATATACTGTATCTTTAAGTCGTTTTGACTAAAGTTTTCTGCAGCTAGTGATGACAACTTTACCTGGATGTTCTAACACAATAAGGAATACATTGTACAGTATTACAGCCAATAAGTGATAGAGTACAGTACTTGACAAAGAAGCCATAGTTACCATCATGGAAGAGCTTCAACAGGTCATATTCTTCAAGCAACATGTACAGTTGTATTATGTCCTTATTGTCTTCTTTATCTTCATCAAAATTCTTTATTGCATCAGTCAAGTGAAGACGAACCTAAACAAAGAGAACAAATAAATATTCTAATTCATAATTGTTCTTGGGCATCACCAAAATGAAAGAAAATCATTAAAAAATATTTTAAAGTGAAAATCATCATATATAATGGATTGACATAGTCTGACATGTACAGTACAGTGATATCCCCGTTAGCCGGAACAATTGGTGCAGAGCACTTCCGGAGATGAGAGATTTCCGGCTAACCAGACAACTTCCTCAAACCCCGAAAAATTCCTTATTCCCGGAATTTTTTACGGTTAACAGGAAAAGTTTCTGAGTGTCTAAACTAGACATCTTGCACACACAGACACTAGCCCACTACCCCAGAATGTTTCTGGGTGCTGGGAAAAGTTTTCTGAGAGTCTAAAATACCAGAGTCTGTAAAAGCAGTTCTAATTAAGTTAGAAACTCCATTTCTTAATATACAGAATAAATAAAAAAAATAAAACTACATTATACGGGTGTACGAGGCGCCTCATGAATGAAGTTGTGAGTTATAGCAAGGACTGCCCTGGAGCTGTGGGGGTTAGTTGGTTTCATGTAACTGACCTGACCTGACTCAGTGTCAGGTGGAGGTATGGTGGGGGATTAGTGGTCTCATATTACTGACCTTCTGGTGGAATGTCAGGTTCACCCTTTCTTGGGTGGGGGATTAGTGGGTCTCATGACCTGAAGATGTCTTGAATAAAGACGAAGGCTAAGTTATTTTTGAGGTACAAAGCTGCTCGCAAAACAGTGTGTAAACTTTTATTCACATTCTCTCATTGTGTTAGAGAAATGAATTTGGTGCCATTGCTTATATGGAGATGCATTCCTGATGGCATTAAGGTATTTTTTATCTTTGAGATATTAGGCCCCCCACATAGTAAGGGTTACTCGCGCCAAAATTTGAAACCGAGAAAACCACGTTTAAAGTTTTTCCATTTTAACAAGCATAACTTTGTTGATTTTTGAGATACAGCATTCAGATGTGATGCACTTTGAAGCTAAGGACTGTACTTGGAGATGTTAGGTAGTGCATCATGAAGTAATGTACTGGGTTGTTGAAATGTTGTCTTGAAGCAACAAAACTCCCACCCACTTATGGCTTTTTGTACTTTAATCAATATCAGAGTGTAGATCCCGCCACAACAAAGAGAACCGAGGGAGAGGGAGAGAGGGATTTCGCGCTCATTGGCTGGAGGGGCCATGACGTAGATAGCAGACGCTCACTGCCATTGGCCGAGACAGGGGAGGAGGCTGCGGGCCGGCCGCTGTGATTGGCCGCCCGCTCCTCTCACTCACTCATTGACGGGACGAGAGCACTTGACGACGCAAAAGCCAAGCCCATACTCTCCTGTCTGCCAAAGATCAATGCTACACCCTATTTTCAAAGGGCTTTCAACCTTATTTACAGTCTAGTATGGAGATCTTATCCACTACCAAAGTACAGGTTGACAACCCCTTATCCGAAATTCCAAAAACCAAAAGTTTTTTCGTGGAACATCACATACCATGATTTTTTTTTTTTTTTCCAGCGATTAGCCCACCTGGGCACAGGTCACTGACCCACATCGGGGCCTAGGGAGCAAAAATGTAATACTGTACTACTACTACTAATAATAATAATAAGAATAAGAATAATAATATTAATAATAATAATAACAACAATGAACATCAATAATATTAATAATCCATATTAAATAAAATTTATAATAAAAAGTACACAATTAAAAATAAAATAAGAAAATAATAACAATAATAATAATAATAATAATAATAATAATAATAATAATAATAAAAATAATAATAAAATATTTATATAAAAAAAATAATAATAATACTGTAATAGTAATAATAATAATAATAAAGAACCATAAAGAAAAGATCAAATGTGAGAAACACGACCTAGACCTGACGCTACCTGCGCTTGACCCATGCCAGGCAGCGGGTGTAAGGCGTTACTTGTGTCTCAGTGTTGCTACCAGTCACACCTGCGTCTGCTGCTCTCTTATACAGTATTTTGTGTGATTTTGATTAATTTCACTGTGAAAATGTCAAAAAGAGCGACAGATACCCCTGTGGGTAACAGTGAGAAGAAAAGAAAGCATCTCTCATTATTGACAGCACGGAAAGTGGAGTTGTTACAGAAACTTGATCGTGGTGGGCTAATACCCGTAAAAAAAAACAACCATTCTGAAATCCGAAACACATCTGACCCCAAGGTTTTCGGATAAGGGGTTGTCAGCCTGTAAAAAGCTAGGCCGAAAATAGTGGTTTCCAATAAAAAATGAGTTTTGCCCAGGGTGGTCTGAGTTGGCCTTACACTGATGGGTACAGGTAATAATAAGCACAGATTCTTATAGTAATGTATTTTTTCTAATTAGTACATAAAAAATAAACAATATTGTATCATGAATGAAAAATGAGAGGCAGGAGTCGATGATGCCAAGCACTGGGTGAGAGGTGACCCTTCGTGGGGGTGGGTGTTCGCACGGCCACTTTCTCCCCACACCACCACAACATATTTTAAAGTGTTATGTAACGTAATGTTGAAGGGATACAACGTTGTTCATTTATATTATACTTACACTCAATTTTGTGGATAGCTGTTCACTCGCATCTCGCAGTGTTACCAAACAAAAATGATAGACATCACCTCACCACAATCTTCCTCACCATCACCACTACTTCTATTATCACCACCTGAATCATAATTTCAGTGATGCAGAGATGGATTAGCTTGAGCCAGAGCAGAGCCATATGATATTCACTGCCTCTCCTTCCTTCTCATGATACAATATTGTTCATTCATTAATTAATAAAGATACATTACTGTAATAATCTGTGTTTATTAATACCTGAATCCTTCTCATATGTCATCAGGAATGCATCTTCATATACAGTTGTACCCCACTTAACGCGGTCAATAGAACCCAGAGGGTCCCGTGTTAAGTGAAATCCGCGTTAAGTGAACAACAGAACACATGAGATTAATTCCAATAGAAACCAGCCCGACCCCCAAACTCCACTTTTTGAAGACACATACCTATGTTGTAGTAAAAATAACATCTTAATTTTATGATGGTACATGCACACAATTAATACTTAAGAGAAATAGAGAAATACAGTCGCCAAGTTAATGTCCATTCAAATAATGGACTCAACTCCCTCCCCCTCTCACACTACACTGCCGGCTCTTCCCTCTCTGAGAAATTTTTGGGGAAAACCACTAAATTTTAATAAATAATACCTCAAACTAAAGTTAGGATAATACAATTGACATTGCTGGATTCCTTGTAAGACCAGGAATATTTTGAATATAAATGTCATATATTTTGCACAAAAGATAACATAGTTACTCAGAGAAAAAATTTTATCTAAAATTTGTATGTCTAATGCAAAATATATGATGTTTATATTCAAAATGATCACCAAATTATAAGAATTCCAGCAATGTAAATTATATTCTGACCGGGTAATTTGTATGAATTTTATGAGCTAAAACAAATATCTTCAGTTAATAAAAAAAAAAATAATCTTCACGACACTATCTGTCAATCAAAGTACCCCACCTTGCCTCCCCCCTCTTCCAACCGCGCGGTCAGTCCCAACCCTCCCCCCCACCCCCCCCAATCCTCCCTTCAAGAGATGTGGGGTGAAAAAAATAAATTTTAACATTTTGTATTAAATAATACCTCAGATTAAAGTTAGGATAATATAATTGACATTGCTGGATTCCTTGTAAGACCAGGAATATTTTGAATATAAATGTCATATATTTTGCACAAAAGATAACATATTTACTCAGAAAACATTTTATCTAAAATTTGTATGTCTAATGCAAAATATATGATGTTTATATTCAAAATGATCATCAAATTATAAGAATTCCAGCAATGTAAATTATATTCTGACCGGGTAATTTGTATGAATTTTATGAGCTAAAACAAATATCTTCAGTTAATAAAAAAAAAAAAATATTCTTCACAGGGTAACAGATGGTCGGTCGGTCCCTCCCTCCCCCCCACCCCCCACCAACCGTCCCAAGGAGATGTGTGGGAAAACCAGAATACTTAACTTTTTTGTAATAAATAATACCTCAAACTAAAGTTAGGATAATATAATTGACATTGCTGGATTCCTTGTAAGACCAGGAATATTTTGAATATAAATGTCATATATTTTGCACAAAAGATAACATAGTTACTCAGAGAAAAATTTTTATCTAAAATTTGTATGTCTAATGCAAAATATATGATGTTTATATTCAAAATGATCACCAAATTATAAGAATTCCAGCAATGTAAATTATATTCTGGCCGGGTAATTTGTATGAATTTTATGAGCTAAAACAGGCAGTCAGGCAGGGTGGCGGGTGGGGCAAATCTAAAAATAGCGTCTGGAGCCGGACACTCACAGCGTATATGTGGAAAAAATCTGTGTTAAGTGAAAGTTCAGCTCTGGCGAGGCACCGCGTATATGATAAAACGCGTTAAGTGAAACCGCGTTAGGCGGGGTAATACTGTATATAGTGACAGTTCATTAAACACAATTTAGTTTTATAAAATATATTACATTATATATTAATAAAATATATACTACAGTGAACCCTCACTTTACGCGGTCAATTGAACCCACGGCGGCCCGCGTAAAGCGAGAAACGAGTAAAGTGAACAACATAACATATGGGATTAAATGAAATAGAGACCGGCTGACCCCCAAACTCCACTTTTTCCAACACAATACCTTTGTTCTAGTAAAAATAACATCATAATTTTATGATGGTACATGCACACAATTAATACTTAAGAGAAATAGAGAAATACAGTCGCCAGGTTAATGTCCATTCAAATAATGGACTCAACTCCCTCCCCCTCTTCTCACACTACACTCGCTGGCTCTTCCCTCTGAGAAATGTTTGGGGGAAAACACTATATTTTAAGGTATAGTAATAAATAATACCTCAAACTAAAGTTAGGATAATATAATTGACATTGCTGGATTCCTTGTAAGACCAGGAATATTTTGAATATAAATGTCATATATTTTGCACAAAAGATAGCATATTTACTCAAGAGTAAACAAAATACTTACATTAGATCTAAAATTTGTATGTCTAATGCAAAATCTATGATGTTTATATTCAAAATGATCATCAAATTGTAAGAATTCCAGCAATGTAAATTATATTCTGGCTGGGTAATTTGTATGAATTTTATGAGCTAAAACAAATATCTTCAATAAATAAACAAAATATACTTACCGAAATACTATCTGTCAATTAAAATACCCCACCTCCCCCCCTCTTCCCACCTGCTCCCTGGGTCCCTCCCTCCCTCCCTACCCCTCACCCCCACCTTCCCTCCCTACCAGAGAAATGATTGGGTTATAACAATATATTTACATTTTTAGTAATAAATAATACCTCAGACTAAAGTTAGGATAATATAATTGACATTGCTGGATTCCTTGCAAGACCAGGAATATTTTGAACATACACATCATATATTTTGCACAAAAGATAACATATTTGCTCTGAGTAAACAAAATACTTGCATTAGATCTAAAATTTGAATGTCTAATGCAAAATCTATGATGCTTATATTCAAAATGATCATCAAATTGTAAGAATTCCAGCAATGTAAATTATATTCTGGCCGGATAATTTGTATGAATTTTATGAGCTAAATAAAAAAATTATATTTCACCCGCGTATATGAGTAAATGCACCGCGTAAAGTGGGAATTCCGGTTCTGGCAGGGTACCGCGTAAATGTAGAAACGCGTAAAGTGAAACCGAGTAAAGCGAGGGTTCACTGTACTGTGTTGCCTTTAATGGGGATACAGTACAGTGGTCTAATATGATTTGATATAGGCCTAATGAAAGCTATTAGGTACGTGAGATGACAATTAATAGGGGTGGGGAGGACTGGCCATTGCCATGATCACAGGATTTTATTTGATTTTTTTCCTTTTTTAACAGGATTAGCTCACCCGGCCACAGGTCATCGACCCACAACGGGGCCTTGGGGGGAGGGGGGGACAAATAAGAGTAAAAAGAAATTAACAATAGAAAAGGAAAAGCTTATATTAATCTGGTGGCAAAAATTTCCACATTAATTACCTGAGTGAATTATACCAACAGAATAGGAATTATATTATTGTAAGATACTGTACAAAACTACAACTGGGTGACAGGTGGTGGTGGATGTGACAAGTGGTGGAGGTGACAGGTGGTGGTGGTGACAGGTGGTGGAGGTGACAGGTGGTGGAGGTGACAGGTGGTGGTGGTGACAGGTGGTGGAGGTGACAGGTGGTGGAGGTGACAGGTGGTGGAGGTGACAGGTGGTGGAGGTGACAGGTGGTGGAGGTGACAGGAGGTGACAGGTGGTGGAGGTGACAGGTGGTGGTGACAGGTGGTGGTGGAGGTGACAGGTGGTGGTGGAGGTGACAGGTGGTGGAGGTGACAGGTGGTGGTGGTGACAGGTGGTGGAGGTGACAGGTGGTGGAGGTGACAGGTGGTGGAGGTGACAGGTGGTGGAGGTGACAGGTGGTGGAGGTGACAGGTGGTGGAGATGACATGTGGTGGAGATGGCAGGTGGTGGATTCCTACTTATCATTACTCCTAAATCTTTCTCGCAGTCGGAATTCTCAATAACATTGTTGTTCATCTGGTATCTGGTTTCACTGTTTACATCTCCTATACTGAGTACTTTACATTTGTCCACGTTGAATTTCATCTGCCATTTAGATCGTAGTTTTGCGGAGTCCTCGTCAGATTTAATAACACGCCCTATTTTAGTGTCATCAGCAAATTTACTTACTGTATGCTGCTGTCTACGCCGATACCCATGTCGTTTATGTATATAATAAATGATAATGGTCCAAGTACTGAACCTTGGGGAACTCCACTAATGACGTTGCTCCAATCGGATTTAGTGCCGTTAATGCTCAATCATTGTTTCCTGTCCTGTAACCACGCACTAATCCATTTTAGAATATCTCCTTTAATGCCATGAGCCTCCACTTTTCTTATTAGTCTTTCGTGAGGGACTCTGTCGAAGGCTTTGCTTAAGTCGAAATATACCACATCATAATTGTGCTCCTCGTCCACTGATTCGAAAATAGATGAAAAGAATGTTAATAGATTAGTTAGACATGAATGCCCGCTTGTGAAGCCATGTTGGGAATCATTGATCAACTTGTGCTTCTCCAGGTGATTTTGAATACCGTATATACCCGTGTATAGCACGAGTTCTTAAGACCAAATTTTTGGGCAAAAAGTTGGGGGTCGACCTCTATACGGGTAATAGTTTCGTTAGGTTGAAAAATATTTACCAGTAACTACCAGTAAACAATGGAAACGATGCACCAACGCACCACCCGCTGTGAGTGTCGGTACAGTTGCCAGGGCAGATCTCTTGCGTCATCATAGCAAGCCCAAAGTAGCCAAATGCATGGTATGGTATGCACAGGAGTATGTAGAACATAAAGTATTCATTTTTAAAAGTTTATTTATAGATACATAAATTTTTGTTAATTAAATTTGAAACATCAATATGATGTGAGTCAGGTCATCTACACACAGTTGCCAGTTTCAAAATTTTCCTTTTAAAATTTTAAGTTACCGAGTATTTCTTTTCCCAATTCGTTTTACAATACTGTAGGTAAAACAGTATACTATTGTGCAAACCCCACAGAAAAAAATTAACAAATGGAGACACCAAAAATGTAAAAAAAAAAAATGCTGTCTGACTTGCAACACTGTTGGTAGGGTCAGGTGGTTCTAACGGTACCTGCCAGGACCCGGTAATCAAATTTATAACAATATCTAACCTCAATTACTGTAGTTTATCTGATGTAGGCAATATGAAGTAAAAAATACCAGTTAAAGTGAGAAATTGGAAGAGAATAAACAAGAAAGATGTTGGGCTATTTTTGGTAGGGCTGAGGGAGAGAGTACCAGATGTTTGGTCTTTTTTGGCGGGAGAGTCACGCAAATATCCGTACTAGTATTTGTTTGGTGTCTTCTGTATTTTTAAAAATGAATACTTGTAAATTAAAAGTACCGTAACATTGTATTATATAAAAACTTGTCATATTTCTGGAAAATAAGAAGCAAGAAAATAAGAATACACCGGTAAACACAATTTCAACGTACGCTAAAATTAAAAGCTGCTTAAGAAGGGCCGATGCAAACACAAAGCCTTCGCGACCAGGGCTCTGCCGTATCAGTTAGACGGTACACGTGTTTTTCGAATCGTTTTCAGTTAAAAAACTTTTACATCACAAGTGAATTAGGATAGAATATTATTGTAATATAACAGTTTTTAACTGAAAACCATTCGAAAACCGATTACGGTAACATCTTTTGAACGAAAGAAAGCGAGTCATTGTTTTTGTCACGATTTTATCCCACTTTCCACTATAATACGTACGTCATTTCAGGAAAAATATTACATTTCCATATTCTCAGAAATAAATAGTAGTTTTGCTGAAACGTGATGTATTTCAATGTAAATTAGGATAGACTACATGCAGAAAACAAAAGACTTTACCTAACCTTCCGATGTTCAAGAGATGTTACTCGTATTTTTAATAGTTTTCGGTTAAAATACTGTTATATTAGTGATATTCTATTCATACTGTGGTTGATATAATACCTTCACGGAAATGTAATATTTTTTGCTGAAATGACATACGTATTACAGTGGAAAGTGGGATAAAATTGTGATGAAAACAATGACTTTCGCTTTGTTTCGTTCAAAAGATGTTACCGTAATCACTTTTCGAATGGTTTAGTTAAAAAACTGTTGTATTGTATTACAATAATATCCTAATTGACTTGAATAAATATTACGATACCATATTTCTGAATATTTTCATTAAAATCCACCAAAATCATTTTCTTTGTCATCGTCTGCAGCACCAAACAGCTTCTCCCAGTCCTCTCCTTGAACAGGGCTAGAGGGTACACGTGTTTTTCGAATCGTTTTCAGTTAAAAAACTGTTACATCACACGTATATTTTACCTAAACTGCGCCTGAATAAATATATTCTTGGAAATAAATAGTAGTTTTGCTGAAACATGATGTATTTCAATGTAAAATAGGATAAAATACATGTCGAAAACAAAAGACTTTACCTAAGCTTCCGATGTTCTCGAGATGTTATTCGTTTTTTTAATAGTTTTCGGTTAAAATTCTGTTATATTACAATGATATTCTATTCATACTGTGCTTGATATAATACATTCACGGAAATGTAATATTTTTTGCTGAAATGACGTATGTATTACAGTGGAAAGTGGGATAAAATCGTGACGAAAACAAAGACTTTGGCTTTCTTTCGTTCAAAAGATGTTACCGTAATCACTTTTCGAATGGTTTAGTTAAAAAACTGTTGTATTACAATAATATTCCCTCCTAATTGACTTGAATAAATACTTGAATGGAAATATACAATACTTTTGTTGAAACTACCCGCGTTTCAGTGTAAAGTGTCGTTATAATAAATGGTAAACAAGTTTATAGGACGTAGTGTTTCTCTGAAGGTTTTGTTGTTCCTTTACCCTCAAAAACTTGGGTCGACCTATAAACGAGGAATATCATAAATTAACGATTTCTTGATCATAAAATCGGGGTCGACCTATATACGAAGGGGGGTTATAGACGAGTATATACGGTAGTTTGAAATGATTGTTTCCAGTAATTTGCCTACAATTGATGTTAGACTGATTGGGCGGTAGTTAGAGGATAGTGATCTATCTCCCTTCTTGAAAATCAGTATTAGTTCTTCCTTACATTCCTTTAATACTCTGGTAAATATATCATCGGGACTTGGTGACTTCATAAGCTTTAGCTTATCTATTTGCTTACTAACATCGTTACTAGTCACTACTATCTCGCTTAATCTACTTTCTTCACTATCTCTGTATATAGTTGATGCCTCGGGTATCATGTTTAAATTTTCGGTGGTGAAAACCTTTGAAAAATATTTATTCAGATTATTGCTCATTTCTCCGTCGTTATCAGTTAGCTCGCCAGTATCTGACTGTATTGGTCCAACCTTTTCTCGTGTTATAGTTTGATACATTTGATGGAATCCCTTGGGGTCTGACTTTGCCTCCCTTACTGCCTTCAGTTCATTATTCCTCTTTGATTTTTTTACCTCGGTCTTAACCCTCCTGGCCAATACCTTATTATAATCTCGGAGGTAAACTTCACCATGATTTATTCTCCTACCTATAGCCTTCCTTTGTCCAACAATATTCTTTAAATAATTATTTATCCATTTAGGGTCAATGTTGTTTGATCTGAGTTTTCTGTATGGTATGTTCTGCCTTTGTGCATTAAGTAACTCATTACTTAAATTGTTGTGGCACTCGGCAACCTCAGATCTCGTGATCAGGTCATCCCCAACCGTCAGGTCTCCAGGTAAGGTGAGGTCGCCCTTTGTGGGTACACTGTGTGAGGTCACCTCATGCGAGGTCATGTAATTCACCCCCAAGCGTGATACACTTTCTCTCGGCTGCCTCTTCAATCTATCAAATTTGCCCTTCTGAAATCTGGGATCTTGGATGGAATTTTCCTTGCAGCTGCCGTGAAATTCTAATTGGAATATTATTTCTTTGTGATCGCTGTTCGCAAGTTCGTTCCCTACCTCGACATTACTAATGAGGTTTTTCTGTTTGACAGAACTAAATCGAGTATATTATTACCTCGGGTGGGTTCGGGTATATGTTGACTTAGGAAACAGTCCTGGATCGTTTAATGAAAATCCTCTGATTTTGAGTTACCCGTAAGGTCAATCCAATCTATTTGGCTAAAGTTAAAGTCGCCTACCATACAGACTTTGCTATGTATGGAAGCCCTACACATTTCATCCCAAATAAGTCACTCATTAACTCTTATCAAGATTGGGAGGTCTATATAATACTCCTGTGATTAATTTTTCCCAACCATCGATTAATTCTATCCAAATTGTTTCTGTATTCCGCTCAGTTTTTATTTCCTAATTTATTTCACACTTCAGATTATCACTGACATAGATTGCTACTCCGCCGCCTTTCCTAATCTGCCTATCGTTATGGAATAATTTGTAACCTGCAATTTGGTATTCGACAGGTAACTCACATGAGTCTAGGTTTATCCATGTCTCGATGACTGCTATTATATCGATTTTTTCGGTACATACCAACGCCTTGATTTCGTCCATTTTGTTTCTCATACTTCTACTGTTTGCACAGTAGACATTTATGTTAATCGTGTTCTGAGTCCTCTCTTTGACGCTTTTAGGTTTTAACTCCCTGCCTAATTTAGTTTTGTCATCATTCCTCGCACTATTTCCCTGTAACCTTTCACTTTGTTCACCCACTCCCACTGCAGTCTCCTCCACCCCTGTGCTCATATGTTCTCCTAGCAATTTAAAGACTTCGAAATCTTTTGAACTGCCCTCTCGAGAGAGCCATCCCATCCCTAGACAGATGAACCCCATCCCTCGCATAAGGGTCCCTTCTGCCGTAGAAGTTGTCCCAGTTGTCAATGAATGGGATTGACATTGACTTGCAATATTTGTCAAGACGGCCGTTGACACCAACTGCCCTTGACAACCATTCAGTGTAATGTATAGTGTACGGTGTACAGTGTAATGTATCAAATACAGTGTAGTGTACAGTATAATGTATAGTGTACAGTGTAATGCATAGTATACAGTGCAATGTATAGTGTACAATACAGTGTAAAATAAGTAAATTAGAAATAAACCTCCATCTTCCACCTCTACTACTACCAACAGCACCATCACCAAGTTTGTTATCTGTAGTATTCTACATCCAATATGTACAAGAATTATACTGTAGGTTAGTGATTCAAAAGTGTTCATTTACTTTTGCTACCATGTGGGAGATCTGGACTATTACATGTTAATCTGGACTCAATCCGGGTTAATAAAAATTAGTCCGAAGTGTTTTGCCAGTCTAGAGAAAGCATAAATCTGGATTAATGAGTCCAGATTAACCTGACTTTTCTGCATTTTTTTTATATTTATTTAATTGGTGTAGGATCATTTTGCCTGTTAAATGTCTGTGTTGGACAGGGTAGGAATGTAAGATCCTATTGTAACCCATGATAAATGGGGCCCCAGTTACATTATTTCAACATTGATGTTGGGGTTTTCAGCAATGCAACCCTATCGTAAATAGGGGGATACCTGTACTGTACTGTACAGACACTACTTGAGAAAGATTAATATGTTATCAACTGAAACAAACCTGACGTGTATGAGGCACCGGATCCAAAAGTTTATTTGTTCTGATGTGCGCTCTAATTCCTTCAGTGATTTGTGCCAGCAGCCTCATGTGTTCTTTGTCTCTCATCTTTTTGGTAAGAAGTTCTTCAGCTTTTTGACAAGCCACTCTATACACAATCTTCTGATCATGTAGAGACAGTGGCTTGACTCCTGTGAAATAAAACATCAATAAAGTCAAAGGAAAATATAAGTTATTCTAGGTAAGAAGCCAACATAAATAAGAGATTGTGCAATATTTTTGTCACAATATATATGTCCCAAAAAGTAAAGCGATAACTGTAAATAAACAGTGGTCCCTCGATTAACGAACACAATTGGTTCCACAGAGTTGGTTGTTAACCGAAAATTTTGTTAACTGAATCTATTTTTTCAATGGGATATTGGGTAATTGGTTCTTCCTCACAGAAAAAGTATACATACAAAGTACTGTATACCGGTAATAGAATTAACTAAACATTAAATATAAACTAAATACAGTACAGTTGTACCCCACTTAACGCGGTCAATTGAACCCAGAGGGTCCCGCGTTAAGTGAAAACCGCGTTAAGTGAATAACAGAACATATGGGATTAATTCCAATAGAACCCAGCCCGACCCCCAAACTCCACTTTTTGACGACAAATAACTATGTTGTAGTAAAAATAACATCTTAATTTTATGATGGTACATGCACACAATTAATACTTAAGAGAAATAGAGAAATACAGTCGCCAAGTTAATGTCCATTCAAATAATGGACTCAACTCCCTCCCCCTCTTCTCACACTACACTCACTGGCTCTTCCCTCTGAGAAATTTTTTGGGGAAAACCAGGTATAGTAATAAATAATTCCTCAAACTAAAGTTAGGATAATATAATTGACATTGCTGGATTCCTTGTAAGACCAGGAATATTTTGAATATAAATGTCATATATTTTGGACAAAAGATAACATAATTACCTAGAGAACAATTTTTATCTAAAAATTGTATGTTTAATGCAAAATATATGTTGTTTATATTCAAAATGATCACCAAATTATAAGAATTCCAGCAATGTAAATTATATTCTGACCGGTAATTTGTATGAATTTTATGAGCTAAAACAAATATCTTCAGTTAAAAAAAAAAATAATTCTTCACCGGGTAACAGATGGTCGGTCGGTCGGTCGGTCCCTCCCTCCCCCCCACCCCCCACCCCCCACCAACCGTCCCAAGGAGATGTGTGGGATAACCACTAAATTTTAATAAATAATACCTCAAACTAAAGTTAGGATAATATAATTGACATTGCTGGATTCCTTGTAAGACCAGGAATATTTTGAATATAAATGTCATATATTTTGGACAAAAGATAACATATTACCTAGAGAAAATTTTTATCTAAAAATTGTATGTTTAATGCAAAATATATGTTGTTTATATTCAAAATGATCACCAAATTATAAGAATTCCAGCAATGTAAATTATATTCTGGCTGGGTAATTTGTATGAATTTTATGAGCTAAAACAGGCAGTCAGGCAGGGTGGCGGGTGGGGGGTGGTGCGAATCTAAAAATAGCTCTCGAGCCGGACACTCACCGCGTTGCTGTGGAAAAATCCGCGTTAAGTGAAAGTTCAGCTTTGGCAAGGCACCGCGTATATGCGAAAACGCGTTAAGTGAAAGCGCGTTAAGCGGGGTAATACTGTACTGTACTGTACAATAATAAATAAAAAACAATAGAATACTATATTTTAGCTTAGCTTACTTTGAGGTGTGTATGTCGTATTCCCGGCAGCTTCGTTTACATATCAAACAGCCGATTGTAGAGCAGTCGATGATGACATGCCATATTCTTTACAGAGTGCATTGGTTCTAATGCCTTCTTCATGTTTCATAATAATTTCTGCACTTTATATTATCAATATGTAACAAAATTTTATGTAAAAATGCAAAAATATTCAAGAGACCAACAAACTGGATGTTCACTCCACTGTAAACAAAGTTAAACCGAGAAGCGTTGTTGGGCGATTCAATCAGCTGCTGGGCGCACAAAAACTGTTCCCAGTACTGTATATATTATCAAGATGTTAACTAAATTTTGGAATGGCCAATAATTTTAATATAAAAACTGCAAAAATATTCAAGAGCACAACTTTCATGATATTTACTCCACTGGAAACGAATGTAAATATAGAATGTAAATATAGCTGATGCGCACTACAAAATGTGTTTCTCGTAAGGCTGTCGTTAATCGAAGTTTTGTTCGTAAATGGAACTTAAAATCCTTATGAGGGCTAATTCGTTAACCGAAATTACGTTAATTGAACAGTTTGTTAATCGAGGGACGACTGTACAGTGATCCCTTTTTAAAGAAGGCCTCGGTTAACGAATTACCTTCCATAAGAATATTCAATTCGGTTAACGAAAAAAATTCGGTTAAGAATTCCTTACGAATTTTTCCCAACATGTTTTCGCCTGCCTTCGCCTGCTCACCAGCTGTAGTATTAGTTCGCCAATACAGTAATCGGTTTTAGGGCTTAAAATCGTTACCATTTAAGTAAATATCAAGAAGGTTGTACTAATCAATAATTTTCCAAGTGTTATATTAAAGTTTTTAGTCATTTTAACAATTATTTAACATAATTGAAGTAGAGAGAGCTAGCTTTTAGCACGCCAAACAGCCACTTGACTCACCCAGCAGGCGTCAGTTTGTCTTTGCTCAGTGGAGGAAGCATCTTACTTAAGACTCTCTTGAACATAAACTATTTTTACATTTTTACAGTACAATTATTGGTCATTCTGAAATTTATTTTACATATTGACAATATATAGTACAAAGCAGTGTTGATTTAAAGGAAATAATCTTGAATTACACCTAGTGAACTTAAATTGTATAGGTGAAATGGTGGCATAAAGCATAGGGTGACTTCTCTTCCACCCCACTTCCTTCTCTTCTCCCTTCTCCTCCACCCCCACTTCTAATTCCCATCATCATCATCATCATCAACCAGGAGCCTTCTACATGCACACCTCAAAGTAGGTGTACTTTACCGCATTTATTTTTAGTTTGTATGTAATTTTCGGTGAGCTGGAACCAATTACCCAAAATCCCATTGAAACAATGGTTTCGGTTAACGAACGACCTTCTGGAACAAATTGTGTTCGTTAACCGAGGGACCACTGTACAGTGATATCTCAGTTAGCAGGAACAATTGGTGCAGAGCACTTCCGGCATTCTGTGGTCCGGAAACTCCCGTGGTCCGGAACGATTTTAGTTTGTCCAATAGGTAGATAGGCAGCTTTTTTTTTTTTTTTTTTTACTTATCTGAATTATTATTACAGGAGTATTAAATTTTTGCCCCTCAGGCCCCAATGTGGGTCAGTGACCTATGCCCGGGTGGGCTAATCCCCTTAAAAAACAAAAAAAATAAAACAAAGCCGCGGGAAATTAAGGTTTGTTTACATCCGGCAGTTCGGCTGCTCTCTCTCTCTCTCTCTCTGCTTGTCTATACAGAGTACAACATTTAACCCTTCAATATATATATGAGCAGTAAATAAGTGTTGCTTTCATATTCTTATGTAGAGTAATGACGATATGTTTTCACATGTGCACACTTACATACGCGCAGTCTCACTTTTTTTTAACCATTAATAGTTAGCTACTTATATTGTTCCATTTATTAACATTAAATAACATTACAGGTACTTCAAACAGCCATATTAATTTTTTTACATTAATTTTACTACAGCTAAAAATCAGGGTCTTATTTTCTTCAGTTTTATATGTAGAACCAATCAGTCGCTGGTTTCGTAAGCTTTAACATAAACAATGCCGGCAGCCGTCTCGTCTCCTCTAATATTCGACGTATTATTAATAAATTGTATTGTTAATTTTGCACACGCGTCGTTGCCATATGTGAGGCTTGGCAAATTGTGCCTGAAACGTGTCATATTGAGGGATATCAACTCTTTCATCACCTTCGTTCACATAGACGCGGAGGGGGCGTTGCCCTCTTCTGTCAAGATGACCTACGCCCGTCACGCCCGGATGTTCAAGTCCCAGCAGATGTGGAAGCATTATGGGTACGTATCGTGCCACGGGCCCACCCGCGCAACACTGCTTCCATCATAATCTGTGTGGCATACCATCTGCCTCGCTCACCCACCAGAGACACTCTTATCAATCATCTCATCACCACCTCAGACCACCTCAGAGTTAGGTACCCATGTGCCAAGTTAGTATTATGTGGGGATTTTAATAAAATTGACACCACTGATATCCAGGACCAGCTATCACTATCACAAGTTGTGACCTTCCCCACACACGGTCAAAATACCCTTGACCTTATCTTAACTGACTTAGCGGACCAGTACCAACCACCTCAACCAATGCCTCCTATCGGGTGTTGCACACACTTATCAGTGCTCTGGTCCCCAGCTGCCACTCCCACTCAAGTACAGAGACCCTACATCAAGACCTACAGGCCGATTACTGACTCTGCAGTGCGCCTCTTCGGGCAGTGGATAGTTCACCATCCCTGGACTGAAGTACTTAGCGCGGATGACGTGGAAACCAAATGGATAAATTATACCAACACCACCACGGAAGCTCACCACCACTTCTTCCCCGAGAAGTCCGTCAGATCTCACCCAGCTGACTTGCCCTGGATCACACCTCGGATCAAAAGACTTATGCAACAGAGAGACAGAGCCTTTCATCTCAATGACCACATCCGCTACAGGTCCCTTCGCAACCGAGTCATCTGCGAAATACGCACTGCAAAGAAGTCCCACTACCCAACCAAATTACAACACCTGAAGCAGACCAACATCAGTCAATGGTATGGTAAGCTTAAAGAACTCAGTGGACTAAACAATAAGACACACCCCTCCCCTTCCTTAGCCATCTCACTAATGTTGACGCAGCTGAGCAAACAAATAACCATTTTGCTACTATATGCCAGACGCTCCCCCGGCTTGACACAACCACTCTCCCTGCTTACCTACCAGCCCCCCTTCCCACTGACTTAGTAGAAGAATTTGAAGTAGCAAAACGTCTGGAAAAACTAAAATTAAAACGCTCTACCACCCCCATTGACTTACCAATGAAACTCTTCAAGGAGTTCTCTCCGGAGCTTGCTAAACCCCTATGCTCCATCATCAATGCTTCTCTCAGTCAAGCCAGATGCCCAGCTGACTGGAAGACTTCTTATGTATCACCAGTGCCCAAGTCAACCAGCCCACAATCCTTAAATCAGCTACGACCTATTGCAATCACCCCAATACCCAGCCTAATCTGTGAAAGTTTTGTGTTTGACTGGGCTTATGCTGATATTGCAGGAGTCGTAGACCCTCAGCAATTTGGCAACATGAAAACTTCCTCCACCACTCACTGTCTTGCCAGCTTTCTCGATTACATATACCGCCATCTCGAGAAACGAAAAACGTCTGTAGCTGTCGCCTTCATTGATTTCACTAAAGCGTTCGACCTAGTCGACCACAATATAATCATCAACAAAGTTATTGACCTCGGCTGGAGAAGTCTTATACCACAGCTTACAGACTTCAGTGACCCATCGCTGCTGTACCCGAGGGGCTGTCTCCACCTTCAGTCATCTACCTGTATGCCCCAAGGCACCAAGATGGGACCCTCACTTTGCTTCCTTATGCTCATCAATGATGCCCCAAGAAACCCCCTGCTCGCTGGAAATATGTCAGACGATTCCACCATTGGGATCAAAGAGACCAACAATTCTGTTCTAACTATACCGGCCTTCAGGATTTATTGAACAGTCTCCAAACTGGGCCACCAACAACCATGTCACCATCAACCATGTTACCAAGACCATGGTTATGCACATCAACCTCTCATCCCGACATTGTCCCACCTCCTTCCCATTACTCTAGGTCCCACACTCCAGGTTGTAGATTCCACGGCCCACGCGGCCACCATAGACAACAAACTAAATTGAAACCACACGCCAGTGAAGACCAAATCCTCCAGTTTCAAAGGCCCCACCTCCACACTTCCAAGTCCCTCGGAGTTCCTGCACACGAAGCTCCCCCTAGTGTTTACACAACATTCATACTCCCAAGCTCACCTATGCCTCCCACCTGTCTTCTCCTAAATGCCACACAACGAACACCCAGAAAAGTGCAAAGAGGGATGCAAGATTATTCTCTCCCCTTCCTACTCCACATATCAAGAAGGCCAACACACTGACCTCTTTCGACTCTCACTGACCATCACTACCTAATTCATCTGGGTAATCTTGGTAAGAAGTTTCTACACCAACCTCGACACGGCTCCTACTACCTGAGATCCCTAGTCCGAGGTAGCACATTCGACACCACAACCGCATCCAACCCATCGTGCAATGATAAGCTATAAGAACAGCCCAGTCCCAACCATTGTAAAAATTATCAATAACTTGTAATAAAATGTTATTCACTCCCAGTAAACACTACTCCTTGCACTGTCACTATGTTGAAATGAACTGTAGTTTGAGCTTTTCCCCATCTAGTTATTATATGTCTTATTTGTGTCACTTATGTTACTTGTATATTATTTGTAATTCGAAACCCATTCCCCAAATATGTAACTGTATATTTTCAGCCTTCTGGCTGCCAAGCTCTTTCAATAAACCGTTAATTATTATTATTATTATTATTATTAAAAACAAATTCAGAAACATTAATTAAAATATATATGAACAGTAAATAAGTGTTGCTTTCATATTCTTATGTAAAGTAATGACGATATGTTTTCACGTGCGCATGCGCACTTACATACACGATCTCTCTTTTTTCTTTACCATTATCGTTAGCTACTTCTATTGTTCCATTTATTAACATTAAATAACATTACTTAAAACAACCATATTAATTTTACTACAGCTACAACCAAGGTCTTATTTTCTTCAGTTTTATATGTAAAACCAGTCAGTCTTTGTAATCAACGAATACAATGCTGTGTCATTTCCTCGTGTGTTTTAATATTCTACGTATTATTAATGAATTGTATTGCTCATTTTGCACACAAACATTAATTCAATAAAAAAGACATTCAGTAATAAACAATAATGAATCTTTTGTACATAAGAGAAATGACGCTGTTTACACGATTATGCACGTCGTCTGCACGTTGGCGGGCCGTTCAAACCCGTCGAAATTCAAGTTTCCGCCGTCAAATTTTTTTTTATTTATTTTTTTGTGTGTTCCAATAAAATACGTTAAGAATTAAAAACTCGCGAAATTTGAGAAGCTACTATACGACATTTAACCCTTCAATATGTCTTCAAAGAGACCATGATACAGAGAAAGTGGTGCTAGTGCTTTCAAGCATAAGCACAAGTCACTATCTATCCAGGAAAAGGGTGAATTTCCATGGTCCAGCACCGGTCAGGTCCCGAGGTTGCCGGACTAGAGAGGTACAACCTGTATTATGGTGTTCATTGATATGAACTATGTACCAAAATAAAGAACAAAGCTTGTAGAACATTGTGGTATAAGGAAAAATAATATAACACTAAAACTCATGGAATAACTAGAGGGCCAAGCAACGCATCCTCCTCTCTCTCTAATGGCCAGAGTGACACTGGCTTCATGCAGCGCTGCCACACACACAATGTCCAAGATCATCTCGGGAAAGGGAACGCGCATGCGTGTCGTAGGTGTACATCCTTGACCACCGAAGGGTCAAGACGTACCTGGCGCTCCTCTCGCAGCAGCCAGGTCAACTGTTAAGTTGGCCCCTACCAACTCCCTCCCCTGAACCCTCCTCCCCACCGGAATATCAACAAGTTCTCGCCAGAAGTTACAATTTCATTTAGGAAAGGAATGGAACCAGTGTTAAACAGAGGTGAACAGTGGTGAACAGTGCTTAAGTCAGTGAGAACAACTCAACAGTAACAGTCGTACCCAAGTTAACCTTCACACAGTGAGGTCCCAGGTACCCAGTGATAACGGCCCGTGAGACCCAACAACAACCAGCGATGTGTTAATCCGACTACGATAGGAAGGCCTGGGACCACACCACACTCATATAACACCATCTGTTAGGGAATTACTACAACACGTCAGGTCCCTCATAACACCATCTGTGAGGGAGTTACTACACCACGTGAGGCCCCTCATAACACCATCTGTGAGGGAATTACTACACCACGTGAGGCCCCTCATAACACCATCTGTGAGGGAATTACTACACCACGTGAGGCCCCTCATAACACCATCTGTGAGGGAACTACTACACCACGTGAGGTCCCTCCTAACACCATCTGGGAGGGAGTTACTACACCACGTGTTTGCTGTTCAACACCTACAATAATCTGTATGTTCACTGTATGTTCCTTTACCTTTCTCTAATGAAAGCTTTTGTTAAACCACCAATGTATGTAATAAGTCATTTATGTCCAATGTATATTTTCAGCCTTCGGGCTGCAGAACTTTTTCAATAAACCGTCAATTATTATTATTAGTATTATTATTATTAACAAAGGCTGTAAGAGAATGCGCCTTAAAAGTCGTATTTCTGACGAATTCAGCGAGTCTACTATTCCCAGCCTGTGCAGACAGCTATAGTAAGACCCAGTTATCAGCACAGTGGCATCTATTTTTTTTTTACTTATGGACTTTGTCATTTTTTGGGGATAAAAACATCTGGTCCTACCACCCCGTCCCTCTGGGCAAAGTTTTTCAAGTTTGTGCAATGTGAAGTGTGACATATCAGTGACGTCTTTACCACTCCACCTGACTGCAGTGTTGCCAACGTGCCCTATGCCCGCCGTTAAACACGCCCGTTCGTTGGAGACGGCGGCAGTAGGTGACAGTGATGCTGACGACTTTCATCTTCAAGACACGTCAAAGAAGCAGAAACCTCAGAAGTCAGGGTCTCCAGCAGGGGCCACGGCTCCCCCTCGCACCCCGTCTGGGGCTGTAGAGGGTGGCCCCCTCCTGTCATCGGGGTCCCCAAGTGAGCTTACATGTGGCTCAATGACCGACCCTCCCACGACGATGGACATAGGGGATTCCCTTTGTCTCCCTGCCCCATCGCGCCTTCGTCGTCTCGCCTTTCCTCGGGACTTGCCTCTGAGCACACGGACGACCTGGTTCTTCCGTCACTGCTCTCCACTTCAGGACTCAACCAAGGTAATGGTTCGCCACGTACCCTGGGAGATCCCTATCAACGATCTTCACCCTCTTCTCCCACAAATACTGGACATGGAGCGCCGCATCAACCAGGTCTCCAAACGTCCATCCAAAGAACTCATCGGCTGGTGGGTGGGCCCCCTCCCTCCGAAGGTAAATGTAGGACCTATTCACAACTGTCCACTCGACCGATTTATCGGAACCCCGAAAATCTGTGGTCGTTGCCAATCGTGGAAACACCGCACCTGGAAGTGCACGAGGATGGTCGCCTGCGGTTTCTGTGCAGGTCCTCACGACACAGTGGAATGCAAATTAGAAATTCAGAACAAAATCCCAGTTATTCCACGGTGTGTCAATTGCCATGGCAGTCACCACGCCTGGAATGCCAATTGCCCACATCGTCCTGGCACTCGCCCGGGGAAAACTTACCTTGCACCACCGCCCTCGTCTCTGACGAAGCCCCTGTCAACCAAACCTCACTCCTATCCACCACCGCCTCTTCCATCCACCAAGGATTTCCCATTGATCTCCTCTCCTCTACCATCCCCCCCTATCACCCCTACCACCCATCCTTTCTCCCCTCCCTCCCTCTCCCTACCGTTCTTGGAACAAGGTCGTTGCCGGCCCTGCCACACAGTCACCACCACCTCCTGCCACCTGGACCCCAGCTGTCCTTCACCAGCACCACCACCTCTTGCTCACCTGAGCCCTCACCGTCCCCACCACCACCACCACATGCCCAGTCGGGCCCACGGCAATCCTTGCCGCCACCTCCAGCTCCTGCACAGGTACACCAAGTTGGTTCTATGGAAACAATCACTCTCCGTCTGGATCGCCACTCCAAGCAAATCAACCTTCTCTCTGCCCAACTTGACTCGTTTGTGAAAACAATTGCGCCATTGAAGAGGCAACAACAACTCATTCTGGACACCCTGACCCAACAGGGGCACACTTTGCAAGCCCTGGTGACCCGCCACCTTCCTTCTCCCGAGATGGAGGATCCATCCCTCGCTTTTCCACTCCTCCCTCTCCATTTTTCTCAACAAAATTTGGTACCTCCTCTGGAGCCCTGTCTAGCCCCACCGACTCATCTCATACCAGAGGTCGTTCCCTCCTCTTCTTACAATGGAACATCCAGGGACTTAGGCCTCGCCGGACAAACCACGCCCAGTTTGTGCTCTCCCATCAAGTAGATGTTGCTCTACTTCAGGAAACCATCACAGACGATGTTACTCCACTCCGCCTCTCTGACTACACTGTTTACACCCTGCCTCGGTACCGTGGGCTGGCTCGTGGCCTCCTCACCCTTGTGCAAAACACCATTCCATCTGTTCGTCTCCCTTCACCTGACTCACATGGACCCCCGTCTGAATTACTTTCCATCTCCCTTACTCTTGGTGACCGGACCCTTCGTGTAGTCAATGTTCATTTCAAGAGTGATTCTCTGGACCCCCAGGTTCTTCACGACCTCCATGATGGGATTCCCACTATCGTTCTTGGCGACTTTAATGCCCGCCATCCCACTCTTACTCCGGATCATCCCACGCGATGTACCCTTAACGGATCATATCTCTCACAGTTTCTTAATGGGGTTGATGATGTTTGCTTTCTTTGGTTTGACGATCCTACTCGCCTCCCACATAGTTTCCTTGATGTTGGTTTACTATTGAACGGTCATACCTCCTTTCATCCTACCGTCTGCACCGAGCCTGCTCTGTATAGTGACCATCTTGCCGTTACTACCCATCTCAGGCTCTCCTTCTCTGCCCCGACATCAGCTCCTTATCGATCCCCTCGCCTTTGTCTCACACAAGATGCTGTTCCTTCCTTTACCCAATACCTTTCTACCTGGGCGGATTCCTACGTTGTCCCCCAGTCCCTTGACTCTTACAGCGCTGATTTTGTTGATGTCAATAGTGCTGCCCCTCCACGCCACCCCAGAAGTGCCACCAACTACTGGTATCGTATTCCTGCCACGAGACATCTCCGGCAGGTAACCCGTGATCTCCACTCTGCCATACGGAGGTCTCGCTCTCCAGAGGACTGGGAAGACTTCAGAAACTGATGCTCCTTTACAACTCAGGAGCGTCGTCGGATTCGTGAGGCGGACTGGTTATCCTTCACGGGGTCTCTATCGTTCCAGTCGTCACCCTCTTATGTATGGAATCAGATTAATGCTATACGGGGTACTCGACGGAGGCCTCCTACCCACCCTGACCCCGCCTCCCTTGCCTGCTCTTTAATGGAGGACTGGGCACGAGCTTCCTCCCTTGAGGCTTTTCCAGATCCGATGTAGGAGGCAGTGCAGGCTCGCATCGATGCATCTGAGCCTGTTGTTCGTGCTGCTTTTACCTCCCCTGCCCCCACTGATCATCCCATCACACAGTTCGAGTTTGACAGTGCTCGTCGCTCTAGAAGAGACACCTCTCCTGGGGATGATCAGATAACCTACTCCGTCCTCAACGCCTGTACTAATATTCCAAACGGCCCCTTGCTTGCTCTCTACAATATGTCTTATGAACTTGGGGCTCTCTCGTCTAACTGGAAAAATGCCACTATTATCCCCATCCCTAAGCCGGGAGATCCTGGGAAATATCGACCCATTAGTCTTACCTCCTGTGTTTGCAAGATGATGGAGAGGATACTCCATCGTCGCCTTCTTCACACCAAAGGCGGCTTCCACAACTCCCTCAATGGTTTCATACAACATCGCAGCACAGCACACTCCATTGCTTCCTTTTATTGCTATCAGACTTCCCGTGTCTCCGTCTTCCTTGATATCAAGGGAGCCTTTGATACGGCTCAGCCTGCCCTCATTTTAGCTGAACTTGCACTGTTAGGGGTTAAAGGGAGTTAAAGGGAGACTTCTTCAATGGATAGGCTCTTACCTCATTGGATGTCAGGCCCGGGTTTGCGTTGAAGGCTCTATATCTCCTGTTGAAGAAATGAACCTCTGCACCCCTCAAGGTGGAGTCCTGAGTCCCACCTTGTTTAACACTCTCATGCACTCCATTGCATCTCTCCCGTGGCCAACAGAAGTTGTCCACTCAGGATATGCCGACGATGTCCTCCTCCAAGCCCCTGACTACCTCAGCATGCAGGAAGCCCTTGATCTGGTCTCCAGAGAGTGTGATTCACTTGGTTTCCTTCTTTCAACTGCGAAAACAAAAGCCATGTGGCACAGTCGTGTTGTACCTCCACCCCTTCTCTTATCAGGAACGCCCTTGGACTGGGTTAATGAGACAAAATACCTGGGTGTGTATGTAACTCGCACACGTCAGATCCCTGAAGTCCGCTATCTTCGAGACATATGCTTTCGGCGTCTCGCTCCCCTCTCTACCATGTGCAGGGGTTCCCTTGGTGCCACCATCCCTGTACTTCTCACCATGTACAAGTCCTTTCTCTGTTCCTGTGTCGACTATGCCTCCCTTGCCCTCGTCAAGACTGCTGTCAACCGTCTCTAAGTTATCCAGAGGAAAGCTTCTCGTATCATCCTTGGGGCCCCTCAGTGGACACGCTCTACTTCTCAATATACCGAACATGGTCTTTTCCCCTTACAGGATTTTGTCCAGGAGTTTTACCTAAAAACTACTGTTTCCATTCTACTGGATCCTAAGGGCAAATATGTCCAAGCCAACATGACTCCTGCTGTCCAAGGCCGACCTCCATCTAGAAGACAGTGGCGAGGGTCACTCATCCGAGCCCTTCAGGAACACAACCTCCTGCCTGATATTGTTGTCACCCTTGTTGTTGGTTCGCCTCCTTCTCCCTGGCTGGATTTTTAACCTGAAGTGATTGCCCTCGGTGTACCGCTCCCGAAATCCCACGTGAACCCTGTTATTCTCCTCAAATACCACCTCTCCAGGATCGCCCACTGGTCCCCAGGTAGGGTCGTCCTCTACACTGATGGCTCTGTTGACCCCGCTACAGGTCGGGCAGGGGCTGGTGTCTACATCTCCCGTCCTGATGCCCCTGAGCCTATCAAACTTTCTCTCAGAGTTTCTGACGGGGCATCCTCCACTCAGGCTGAGCTAATAGCCCTTCTTGCTGCCCTTCTCGCTGATGAAGAAGCAGATGGTTTCTGCCTCTTGCTTGTCTGCTGCGATTCCAGGTCTGCTCTCGACAGGATCGCATTTGGATCAGGGGAAAATAAGGACCTCATCCTCCAAATACAAGGGCTAACATCAACACTTTAGGATGCAGGCCGTCCTGTGACATTCCTATGGATACCCAGTCATGTCCGTATCTTGGGGAATGAGGCAGCAGATGGCCTTGCCAAGACTGGCTGTAGCAAGGCCACACCTGACTACGTTGTTCCTCGAACACTTTTACAGCTTAGGACCCAAATTCGCCGCAAACGGAGAGAAGCTCGGGAAGCAGCCATCCCACTGGTCTCCCCGCCCACCTGGTACGATGTCCTCCGTAAACTTCCTGACCTCTCTTATGTCTATGGAAAAGGGTCGCGGAAAGGGACGTGATTGCTGCCCGTATCATCATTGGGTATGACTTTGCTTGGGAGACTGGTATCCCCACATCCCCTGAGCAACGCTCATGTGCATTATGCAGAAGACCCGACAGCCGCACCCTAGTCCATTACCTCCTAAGATGTCCCCACACACACAACACTTCCGTGACGCCTTCTGGACCACCACTCCACGACCCTCTGACGGAGACACGATGATCCTCCCCATACTGGCCAGATATTATGTAAATAACATTAATTATGTGTTAAAAGAATATCCTTCCTTCCTTAGGATTTAGTAAGCCCCTTTATAATATTCATACTGTATATGCTTGTGACACTTGCCAGATGCTTCTGGTGTTAATGTACAGGGGTACCTAGTGACAGCACTAGGATCCCGCTTCCTCTATCAAGGAAAAAACAATTGAAATTTAAAAATTGAAATTGATCATCTCGGGTAAGGTGATAAGGCTCACACGAAGAAAACAATGTCTATCAAATGGTGTCCAAGTTCAGTCATTTTCACTGAAAAGTTTTGAATTATTTGAAAATATAGCCCATTGGACGCCACGTTGGCGTCGCGAGGCTGAGCGTAAGTTTTTTCGCCTTTTATGTTTGATCGTGCGAGGCTGAGAGGGTTAATATGCATATATATATTACCCCTAAATATGCCTCCTAAGAGACCAACAAGCAGTGGAAGTGGTTGTAATGCAACAAAACATAAGCATGTGACATTAACTATTTTAGAAAAGGTGTCTATATACTGATGAAATTAGACAGTGGTACATTGGTCAGGGCCTTGTGTGCAGAATATGGTGTGGGATCATCTACTGTGTACACTTTGTCATAAAGAGGTCCAGTAAGCCTGGGCTAGATTTATGCTGATGTAAGTTGTATTGGTACCAGTAATAGTATATATTATGCATTATTTTGCCTCTTTTTAACCTCGGCTTTGATTGTTCGGAATTATCGCTAATCCGGAAATGGTCTGGTCCCAAGCTTCCCGGATTAGTGAGGTCCAACTTGTAATAGATAATTAATTTGCTTAAATGCTTACGCACCTAGTAGTTCAGACGAGATGACAAAAAAAAAGGGAATTTGAACGACTTGTTAAGTTACTGGTCTATCAGGAACTTAATTTTGGCGTAATGTGGGTAAATCTATCTCTTAAACTGAGACTGGTTTACTTACCCAAAATTCATAAAAAATTACCTCAGGGTAAATTAGTAAAATCACCAAACATAAACAATGATAGATTTGTTGTTTTGGAGAAAACTATATAACTATTAAAATATTTTCACAAATAAACAGTCACATGACTGAATAAGGATGCCATGCAGAGACCGAAGAGACGCCACGTACGGCAGACCTCCTCAAGCCACCGAGAGTGCTGCAAGACAATAAACCTCACAGATGTACAGACAACACTCATGAATTTGAGATGGTCCAAGGCCTTCAAACAACCAATTGTACGTCTGCTGTAGTTTATAAGGGACGACCTGATACTGTTCCTGGTGCTAATACAGGAACAATCTAGTTGAGTTATTTATTTTGGCCATAACATTTAGGGTACAATAAAAACATCCTTGTGGTATAACACAAGATATTTAACACTACACTCATCATCATCTACCATCTGGTAAAGGCTAGTAACATGGTTAAATTATAATAGTAGACCTTTTGATATATGCTTATACAGGTAGACAACAATTTATCCCATATTCCGAAAACCTCTGAAAATCGAGTTTTTTTTTTGTGGAGCAATTTTTTTTTTTTTTAAACAGGGATTAGCCCACCCAGGCATGGATCACTGACTCACATCGGGACCTGGGGGGAGAAAATGTAATAATAATACTAATTATAATAATAATTATTCATAGTAAATAAAAAATTTAATAAAAACCACCAAAATAAAATAATAATAATAATAATAATAATAATAATAATAATAATAATAATAATAATAATAATAACAATAATAATAATAATAATAATAAATAAAACAAAATAATAAAATTAATAATAATAATAATAATAATAATAATAATAATAATAATAATAATAATAATAATAAAGAAATACAAGAATGAAAAAAGATAAAAAGTGAGAAACACGACCTAGACCTATGAATTATTATTATTATTATTATTATCATTATTATATTATTATTATTATATTTTCGCCCTCAGGCCCCAATGTGGGTCAGTGATTGTGCCTGGGTAGGCTATTAAAAAAAAAAAAAAAAAAAAAAAAAAAACTAACCATTCTGAAAACCGAAAAATTCCTTAAACCGAAATGCCTCCGGCCCCAAGGATTTCGGATAAGGGATTGTCAACCTGTATTAGGGTATTCCACTGAATCAGTTAATAGATTACTGTACAGTACTCTAGTTTAATAATTATATAGAAAGTGTAATTACTTTTCAGAAAATTAGACAGTGTGGCTGTGGTGAAGTTGTTTAGAACTGTGGTAGGGTAGGGCCTCGTTGTGTGGCTGTGGTGAAGTTGTTTAGAACTGTGGTAGGGTAGGGCCTTGTTGTGTGGCTGTGGTGAAGTTGTTTAGAACTGTAGTAGGGTAGGGCCTCGTTGTGTGGCTGTGGTGAAGTTGTTTAGAACTGTGGTAGGGTAGGGCCTTGTTGTGTGGCTGTGGTGAAGTTGTTTAGAACTGTGGTAGGGTAGGGCCTTATCTTCCTAATCTGTGTATTTGTTTAGGGTCACAGTCATTTCACTAAAAAATTATTCAGGTGTAAATCACTATTCCAAATTATTTCTGCTTCAATACAGCAGCGCAGACCAGCAGGGACATTACCTCTGCCGACTCCCGTATTTGTAAACTTCGGTTGAGTGAATTGGCAGTCAACATGACGTCAGTTATCAGGGTTCACATGCATTTCATTTTTTTATATATATTTTTTTTTTGCATCATTTGAGAGATGAATCTTCTACAAATTTATATTTAGTGAATAAATAAGAGAAATAAAAATTTCTTGGAAAAATGACGAGTTGAACTGGGAGAAAATGTTTTTCAGGCTCTGAACTAGGGATGTAACGATGTATCGGTACTTGGCATTGATGTGACAATGTCAAAAGCCAATCGAGGGATGAACTGAATGTCTCCTCTTTCTGTTCGAGGCCCACTGACCTCTTGGCTCAATTGTTTTGATTTATTTTTCAACATCATCCACTCCTCAAAGATCTTGACCACTGTGTCAGTTATGTAAGCTTGAGGTAATACTGTGTGTGCTTCCCCCAAAAGTCCTTTAATGCATCTGCAGTTAGAGAAGCACTTTCCCTCACAGTTTTCTTCTCCATCAACTAACAGCATGTGAGGATGAAACTTCACCATGTAGAGACCTTCAAATATTGTTAGATGAAGCTGTTTTTTAATGAATTATTTGATCTTTATTTAGAATGTTTTGGGGAGGTGCCACAATATTATTATTATTATTATTATTATTATTATTATTATTATTATTATTATTATTATTATTATTATTATTACTATTATTATCATTGATGTTTATGCTAGTGATACAAAAACAGACCAAGCTTAGGACTGAAAGGGTTAAATAACTAAACTCACAACACTCAAAGATCATAACCAACTTTAAGTTAACTTACCTGTAGTCCAGCTTAGTGACATGCTCTTCCTAAGATTAAGAACCTTATGTAGCTTTTCCCAATATGGAGCACCAACTGGGTTCTGGACCTTCCGGCTCCCACGAGGAGGTGACCAAGGTTTCATTTTTCGAGTATTATACTGGGTGAGGAGGGTCTTGAACTGCCCATACACTTGCTCACTGGTGTACCTATAACAGGCAACACAACATTATTGACATATTATATAGCTTATTTACAGGTAGTGTAGTGTACCTATAACAGGCAACACAACATTATTGACATATTATATAGCTTATTTACAGGTAATGTAGTGTACCTATAACAGGCAACACAACATTATTGACATACAGTTGTACCCCACTTAACGCGGTCAATAGAACCCAGAGGGTCCCGCGTGAAGTGAAATCCCCGTTAAGTGAACAACAGAACATATGGGATTAATTCCAATAGAAACCGGCCCGACCCCCAAACTCCACTTTTGGAAGACACATAACTATGTTGTAGTAAAAATAACATCTTAATTTTATGATGGCACATGCACACAATTAATACTTAAGAGAAATAGAGAAATACAGTCGCCAAGTTAATGTCCATTCAAATAATGGACTCAACTCTCTCCCCCTCTTCTCACACTACACTGCTGGCTCTTCCCCCTGAGAAATTTTTGGGGGAAAACCAATAAATTTTAATAAATAATACCTCAAACTAAAGTTAGGATAATACAATTGACATTGCTGGATTCCTTGTAAGACCAGGAATATTTTGAATATAAATGTCATATATTTTGCACAAAAGATAACATAGTTACTCAGAGAAGACATTTTATCTAAAATTTGTATGTCTAATGCAAAATATATGATGTTTATATTCAAAATGATCACCAAATTATAAGAATTCCAGCAATGTAAATTATATTCTGGCCGGGTAATTTGTATGAATTTTATGAGCTAAAACAAATATCTTCAGTTAATAAAAAAAAAATATTCTTCAGGACACTATCTGTCAATCAAAGTACCCCACCTTGCCTCCCCCCCTCTTCCAACCGCGCGGTCAGTCCCAACCCTCCCCCCCACCCCCCACCAATCCTCCCTTCAAGAGATGTGGGTGAAAAAAATAAATTTTAACATTTTGTATTAAATAATACCTCAGATTAAAGTTAGGATAATATAATTGACATTGCTGGATTCCTTGTAAGACCAGGAATATTTTGAATATAAATGTCATATATTTTGCACAAAAGAGAACATATCTACTCAGAGAAAACATTTTATCTAAAATTTGTATGTCTAATGCAAAATATATGATGTTTATATTCAAAATGATCATCAAATTATAAGAATTCCAGCAATGTAAATTATATTCTGACCGGGTAATTTGTATGAATTTTATGAGCTAAAACAAATATCTTCAGTTAATAAAAAAAAAAAATATTCTTCACAGGGTAACAGATGGTCGGTCGGTCACTCCCTCCCCCCCACCTCCCACCAACCGTCCCAAGGAGATGTGTGGGATAACCAGAATATTTAACTTTTTAGTAATAAATAATACTTCAAACTAAAGTTAGGATAATATAATTGACATTGCTGGATTCCTTGTAAGACCAGGAATATTTTGAATATAAATGTCATATATTTTGTACAAAAGATAACATATTTACTCAGAGAAAACATTTTATCTAAAATTTGTATGTCTAATGCAAAATATATGATGTTTATATTCAAAATGATCACCAAATTATAAGAATTCCAGCAATGTAAATTATATTCTGGCCGGGTAATTTGTATGAATTTTATGAGCTAAAACAAATATCTTCAGTTAATAAAAAAAAAAATATTCTTCAGGACACTATCTGTCAATCAAAGTACCCCACCTTGCCTCCCCCCTCTTCCAACCGCGCGGTCAGTCCCAACCCTCCCCCCCCACCCCCCACCAATCCTCCCTTCAAGAGATGTTGGGTGAAAAAAATAAATTTTAACATTTTGTATTAAATAATACCTCAGATTAAAGTTAGGATAATATAATTGACATTGCTGGATTCCTTGTAAGACCAGGCATATTTTGAATATAAATGTCATATATTTTGCACAAAAGAGAACATATCTACTCAGAGAAAACATTTTATCTAAAATTTGTATGTCTAATGCAAAATATATGATGTTTATATTCAAAATGATCATCAAATTATAAGAATTCCAGCAATGTAAATTATATTCTGACCGGGTAATTTGTATGAATTTTATGAGCTAAAACAAATATCTTCAGTTAATAAAAAAAAAAATATTCTTCACAGGGTAACAGATGGTCGGTCGGTCACTCCCTCCCCCCCACCTCCCACCAACCGTCCCAAGGAGATGTGTGGGATAACCAGAATATTTAACTTTTTAGTAATAAATAATACTTCAAACTAAAGTTAGGATAATATAATTGACATTGCTGGATTCCTTGTAAGACCAGGAATATTTTGAATATAAATGTCATATATTTTGTACAAAAGATAACATATTTACTCAGAGAAAACATTTTATCTAAAATTTGTATGTCTAATGCAAAATATATGATGTTTATATTCAAAATGATCACCAAATTATAAGAATTCCAGCAATGTAAATTATATTCTGGCCGGGTAATTTGTATGAATTTTATGAGCTAAAACAGGCAGTCAGGCAGGGTGGCGGGTGGGGCAAATCTAAAAATAGCGTCTCGAGCCGGACACTCACCGCGTATATGTGGAAAAAATCCGTGTTAAGTGAAAGTTCAGCTCTGGCGAGGCACTGCGTATATGAAAAAACGCGTTAAGTGAAACCGCGTTAGGCGGGATAATACTGTATTATATAGCTTATTTACAGGTAGTGTAGTGTACCTATAACAGGCAACACAACATTATTGACATTATATAGCTTATTTACAGGTAGTGTAGTGTACCTATAACAGGCAACACAACATTATTGACATATTATATAGCTTATTTACAGGGAGTGTAGTGTACCTATAACAGGCAACACAACATTATTGACATATTATATAGCTTATTTACAGGTAGTGTAGTGTGTGTTTGTGTGTGTGTATGTGTCACACACAGGGTGGTGAAATGCATCTAGTGTGGCAGCATTATGTTAGTGTTAAGGTGCAAGCACTGCTTGCTCCCTCTTGCTTTCAGCTGCTGCCGCTGGTTAGTCCTCGTGGCGAACAGGGAAGCAATTTGCATAAGTCTTCCCCTGCCAGTACACAGCCTCCCCACCATCAAGACTCCTGCTGTGCCTCCTCGTGGCAACACACAGTAACTGGGTGCCTCGTGGGCCCAGGCTAGACCAGCAGGGGATCTCGGAGTAGCAGTGGGCCCTAGAGGGATGGCGCATAAGCTCACTGGCATGTGGACACATTCTGGCACCTACCAGCCATTGCCCCGCTGCCTTGCGGATTAACCTTGGTAGGTATAAGGCTACGGGAGTAAGCCCTAACAAAAAAACCTGTGGGGAGCTTCGCATCAAGCAGACATGCTTACAGAGCTCCAATAAGACACCAACGGCAGTGTAGGCGGAAGAGGTGACCACCATGGGAACCCAACGACTACGCCGGCGGACTAAGGTGTGTTGGTCCTTTTTTATAGATATATATCACACAAATATATATACAGGTAGTCCTCGACTTACGACCAACTCGATTGTACAACCATCCGGACATACAACCGCCTCGGTCGTACCAAAAAATTTTCAAATTAGGTACGTATTTTCCAGCACCGAAACGTTTCCTTCCCGTACGAGAGCGTGGCGTGGGCTGGGCCGCCTCGTGGTGTACAGTGTCCACGCCATAGCACGCTCAGTTGGTGTTTGGCCGTCGTTGTTGTCGGTAGTGATCGCGTTGTGTACTGACAATATTTTCAATATTTTCTGTTCTAATTCCCTTTGAAATGACTGGCAAGCGCAAAAGTGAGAGTTCTGGTAGTGCTCCGAAGAACAAATTGCAGAGGCATTTGCTACTACAGTTGTACCCCACTTAACGCGGTCAATTGAACCCAGAGGGTCCCGCGTTAAGTGAAATCCGCGTTAAGTGAACAACAGAACATATGGGATTAATTCCAATAGAAACCGGCCCGACCCCCAAACTCCACTTTTTGAAGGCACATACCTATGTTGTAGTAAAAATAACATCTTAATTTTATGATGGTACATGCACACAATTAATACTTAAGAGAAATAGAGAAATACAGTCGCCAAGTTAATGTCCATTCAAATAATGGACTCAACTCCCTCCCCCTCTCACACTACACAGCCGGCTAACAGATGGTCGGTCGGTCCCTCCCTCCCTCCCCCCCCCCACCCCCCACCAACCGTCCCAAGGAGATGTGTGGGATAACCTCAAACTAAAGTTAGGAAAATATAATTGACATTGCTGGATTCCTTGTAAGACCAGGAATATTTTGAATATAAATGTCATATATTTTGCACAAAAGATAACATAGTTACCTAGAGAAAAATTTTTATCTAAAAATTGTAAGTTTAAAGCAAAATATATGATGTTTATATTCAAAATGATCACCAAATTATAAGAATTCCAGCAATGTAAATTATATTCTGACCGGGTAATTTGTATGAATTTTATGAGCTAAAACAAATATCTTCAGTTAATAAAAAAAAAATAATCTTCACGACACTATCTGTCAATCAAAGTACCCCACCTTGCCTCCCCCCCTCTTCCAACCGCGCGGTCAGTCCCAACCCTCCCCCCCACCCCCCACCAATCCTCCCTTCCAGAGTTTTTAACATTTAGTATTAAATAATACCTCAGATTAAAGTTAGGATAATATAATTGACATTGCTGGATTCCTTGTAAGACCAGGAATATTTTGAATATAAATGTCATATATTTTGCACAAAAGATACCATAGTTACCTAGAGAAAAATTTTTATCTAAAAATTGTAAGTTTAAAGCAAAATATATGATGTTTATATTCAAAATGATCACCAAATTATAAGAATTCCAGCAATGTAAATTATATTCTGACCGGGTAATTTGTATGAATTTTATGAGCTAAAACAAATATCTTCAGTTAATAAAAAAAAATAATAATTCTTCACAGGGTAACAGATGGTCGGTTGGTCCCTCCCTCCCCCCCACCCCCCACCAACCGTCCCAAGGAGATGTGTGGGATAACCACTAAATTTTAATAAATAATACCTCAAACTAAAGTTAGGATAATATAATTGACATTGCTGGATTCCTTGTAAGACCAGGAATATTTTGAATATAAATGTCATATATTTTGCACAAAAGATACCATAGTTACCTAGAGAAAAATTTTTATCTAAAAATTGTAAGTTTAAAGCAAAATATATGATGTTTATATTCAAAATGATCACCAAATTATAAGAATTCCAGCAATGTAAATTATATTCTGGCCTGGTAATTTGTATGAATTTTATGAGCTAAAACAGGCAGTCAGGCAGGGTGGCGGGTGGGGCAAATCTAAAAATAGCGTCTCGGACACTCACCGCGTATATGTGGAAAAAATCCGCGTTAAGTGAAAGTTCAGCTTTGGCAAGGCACCGCGTATATGCGAAAACGCGTTAAGTGAAACCGCGTTAGGCGGGGTAAAACTGTATTAATAAGGGATGCAAATGTTTGATGAAATGGGTAAAAATGTTGAGCGTTTAGCAAAAGTTGACAGACTGATCCAAGATGCACTTGCTTGCTACAGGGAAATTTACAATGAAAAGAAAAGGCAAACTGTGCAGTCTAAATTGGACATATGTTTTAAGGAGTCCGCTACTGCTGTCTCCTCACACCCCACCAGTGCTGCCTCTTCACTCCCTAAAGATGATCCAATACCTTCAACATGCAAGTATGTTAGCCTGTCTGAAGAAAGCGACATTGATGACCCACCCAGCCCTGTCTCCTCCTCTGCTTCATCCAATTAATGTAGTCTCCATGTTGAATTAAAAATTATTGGGGCCCCGTGTGCATTCAGATGACTACATTAAAGGTAAGTGCACAGCAACACTGTATCCATTCTTCATTACTTGTACTGAACTGTATTTCATTTTAGATTATATATGTATTATTTTTTGCATTTCCGACTTACGACCAATTCGACATACGACCTGGATTTAGGTCCCTAACCCCGTCGTAAGTCGGGGACTGCCTGTATTAGTTATGGAATTAATAAGTGGCAGGGCTGAAGTAAACACTTTGCTGGTTTTTCTGTATTGTAGAAAAATATAGTTTTACAGGTACTGAGTTCAGTTGAGAATATATTGTACCTTCTCTGCTAAGGGAAGCGTCTTAGTGCACTTGTATAGGAGAACATTTAAGTGAGGTGTTCACTGGGTAACAAGTGATATGAGTCTGCCCGCTCTCTCCTCTCGCTCAGGCGTGAGACGCAAGGAGAGCGGGAGAGGTATTTGCTAAATCAGCTTGACCTGGCTCAACCTCTGATGAAGTTATTGACCTCAGCATGTATGACATGAACAACACTGAGTCATTGTTGAATAACTTCGTGAATAACTACCCAGTGATTGTTGTTTAACTTAGTGAACTTCGACTCGGTCAACAGGGAACTCCTCTGGTGGACAGCCATTTTGGCTGCCCACCAAAATTCATCGCGATTGTGAGGCAACTCCACGATGGCATGAACGGCAGTGTCCTGCACAACGGCACCCAGTCTGAGTTCTTCCCCATCCAAACACGGGTTAAACAAGGGTGTGTACCGGTACCAACTCTCTTTCCATTTTCTTGGCTGCCTTCCTTACTCATGCCAGTGCCAATATAGACGGCAGGGTGGACGTAGGGTACCGGGTGAAGGGTCTTTTCAACATAAGACGACTCCAGGCAGGAACAAACGTGTCGGCAGCTTCCATTACTGAGGCCGCATACTCAAAACGCCTCATCAGTTATGTACAGTCGCACACATACGGTACCGTAACTTACAGACTGTTTACAGTCCTGTAAATTTCTCATACAATCTTCGAAAGAGTTTCCCACTACAAGCCACTCGTCTAGATAAACAAAGGTTTTTACGCCCTCCTTCGCAAGGATCTCTCTGGGGATGTTCGCCAGTTTTGTAAACACTTTTGGTGCAATCGTCAGGCCGAATTGGCATCACTGTGAATTGAAACTTTCTGTACCTGGGGGCAACAGGAACGTGATAATTGGCATCTTCGAGATCCACTTTAAGATCCAAGCATTGGGCGGAAGTAGTCGTCTCAGATGATCGTAAGTGAGCATCTTGAATCTTTTTTTTTTTTTTTAATAAATTTGTTCAGGACTGAAAGATCCAAAATCCATCGTAATTTGTTGCTGCCTTTCTTGGGGACCGGGAATAGGCGAGACATGAAACATTTCTCTGACTGTAACAGTTCTAGGACACCTCTGTTTAATAGTTGAATTACAAATTCTTTAAGTAAGGGGGGTTGGTTTTTTACCCTTTTTTTGGAAACAATAGGGGAGGGCGCCTCAACCAAGTCCATGTGAGACCCCCTTTAAGTGTCTTGTATGCCCATAAGGAAGAAGTCCATCTGTTTTCCCAACCCCCTAGACAACCCAGCTGTCTGGCTTCATTGGAAGGGAATGGATGCTGATGTGGTGGAATAAGGTCTCCTTCCGCTTCTGAACAAAAGGTCACCCCTATTACGTCTTTGATTATTTCCTACTCTAAAGTTTTATCTGGGTTTATAACTGAAACGAGCAGCTGGTCCTGTTCCCCTGTAAAACCTTCCTCTTTTAGATTTCCAAAAGGTCTGATGACTCCTGGGGACAGTAATATTAATAGCTTGCTCAACAGCTGATCTATATTTAACCAATGATTGTCCATCAAACAAAGCAGGAGAAAAGGGGAAGAACGTAGCAATAAATAAGCACTACCACTTGAAGCATTATTTGTTGCTTGTTTCCTTAGCTGGACTTTCAGGTTTAGGGCTTTCAACAACATATCAAAAATGAGTTGTATAGGGAATATGGGATCCCTTGTAAAGCAGCAGAGAAACATTTATCCACTTCTGAATTTTCTTCATAGTCCAGCACAAACTTAGTTAATAACTGACACATCATAATTGTGGGAATGAATGTTAAGTCTTTCAATACATTAGCCCAGACTTCATATATTTCAGAGATCATCTTTGGGCAAATATTAGGCTAAGAAAGTGTAGTATCACCTTCCAAAAACAATGAATGATGACCCACAGTTGCTTGTCCTTCCTGTCTCTTTGTAAGTGCTGAGAGATCAGGAAGTTTAGAAACATTTTCGTAAAATACCTTGAATAAGGAATCCACAGACTCAGATGTGGTAGAAAACAAAGAAGACTTAGATCTTACCAATGTTACCCAAGGCCTGTTGGGATCATCCTTACACTCAATGTTATCCAGCAGCTGCGTGGCAGTCGAGAGCAGCCAGTTTCCACTCATAACAACCAACATTTTTGCCCCAGGTGGAAGTGGTTGCCAAGATGTGGATAGGATGAAGTCAGTCTCAACAGGTTCTTCCTGCTCAAGAGACTGAATGCTATGATTAGAACCAGCCTTTTGTCCTGATCCTGGAATCCACTGAAATCAGACTGAGTAGATAGAGGTTTTGTAGACTTCCTACTGCCCCATTGTCTGGGGGGTCCAACTTTCTTCTTTTTTTTTTTTTTTTTTTAACAGAAGGCTTTTCTAAGTGGGGATTAAGTCTCTTACTTAACCTAGACTTTCTGCTAACTTGGGATCTTTCCATTGTTTTACGTTTAAAAATTTACTCTTCAAGGCCTTATTCCACCTATATTTAATTTGGACCTGCAATAAATCTTTCTTATCACCTGTAGCTTGATGAAATTGAAAAATTTGATCATAACAAACTGCACAATCCATTGGTGAAAATAGGTTATTTGAGACACAGCTGCCATGAACTATGCAAGCCACATGAGGATCTATCTTAGTAATCCAAGTGGCTCTACATCCTTGATAATTACATGTAGTATGGCCCCCTTGGGTCTTGGGTGAAACTACTACTACTGAATTCAAATTCTCTACTGACAGACAATTCCTTGTATGTAGTGCCTGAGCTGAACTTTCTAGTCCTTGTAGCTCATCACTCAATAGTATCTCCTCAGGGACAGTTCCATAGTCTCCTCCATCATCCATAGGCCCGGACTCTTGTCCTTCATCCTCCAGTTGCACATCACTCATTTAATCTAGGAGGACACCATGAGTCACATTATATCATTATAAAAATATAAGGGAGAAAGCATTTTCTCGCAAACTTAATCAATATGACTCATAATTGTTATATTATTAGTAAGTTAATTCATTAAGATCTCTTATTGTTATATAAGTCATTCATTTGACAATTTTAAACAATTAACTCGCTATGTCATATCTCTCTCCCGACTCTTATCTCAAGTATCCCTTAGCTCAATGAATTTTTTTTTTTTTTACATAAAATAATTTCATTTAGAACATTTTATTTAGAGGGATCATCAAGATCTTTATTTGTTGCCAATCAGGGGCACAGGCATTATCCCCCAAGTAATAACTTAAGCGAAAATGTCTACGTGCCACTATCACCCGGCAGGGTTGACAGTGCTGAGTCGCTAACATAGCGCTCTATTGGCAACAACGTTCACTATTACTCTAGCAATACTTATTGGGTTAAGAAATCCACCCTGAATTGGTCTCATATAACCCATATAAGGATGTAAAGTCCATTTCAACATAACTCTAGATTGCTAGGAAGACCGGAGGGTCAACATTCCGGAAGGAACGCTAAGTCTAGCAGCCTCGCTAAAGTTCGCCTGGAGAGGCTGAACCCGCTACTGAGGACATCAAAAATAAAGTTATGAAGAGAAAAACTCAAATTTGGTCTTTATGCTGAGAGCAATTAGAAAACCGAGGGGGGAAGCCCAAAGGTTTTTTGTGAACGAACAAGAGTAGGGAGAGAGACACGTGACTAATTGGGACAAAGAAAACCGTAAACAGTATACATATATATGTATATATAAATAGATATATTCACATATTCTCTTTTAGTGAAGACGAGCCCGGGAGGGCGCAGCGACATTCACCGAGTGACTTAAAGGCAAGGGATAGTCACAACGATCTAAACGACTTCACAAAGAAGACATGTTGTTGTCGCCGTGACTGACCAGAGATCGTATAAGCAATTGTCCCAAATACAATAACTGAGAGACATAACAAAATAAAAGTCACTCTACTTCATCACTGTGCTAATAAGTACAAATACCGTATATAAAATCCTCGCGGGGCTTAGTATTTCAGCAATTACAACACAAATTCGCGGAGCTTTCCATCGTGTGTATTTATAGCTGAATCGCCAGGCAAGAGATGAAGGTGGCAATGCGTGCGATGGGGGGTGAAGGAGGGGGTTTCGACAATTGCAATTAAATGCCAAGTAGCGACGTGTCCTCCTAATATTACTTATTAAGTAATTATTCGATGTTTTAATTGCCTGTGTGTTGGCCTGGCGAGTTATTGCTAGGCATTAACATACCTAGGTTAAAAGCTAAGCTAAGCGTCGCATTCTGGATTGAACAAAAACATCTTAATTTTATGATGGTATGCACACACAATTAATATTTAAGAGAAATATCAATAATATTAGGTTTTTTAACACTAACTTAGTAGAAGAGATGACTGGGTACACGGGGATTGGGGTTGCTTCTGCGGTAGAGGGCAGATTATTGGCCCTCACCTGTATCACTATCCACCACAGAGGCTTGCAGAGCCTCTTTGTCAAACCCCTCAAGTCCATATCCTCACTGTCACTGACTTGGGCTGGCTGTGGTGGGTGGCGGGTGAAGAACTCGGTAATGTTTTGTTGACTGGGTGACCTTGTGCGCACCCTGCCCGCGCCGCTTTCCACGTAAATGATGAAATGAACTGCGTAAATAAAAATTGTCGGTCTGACAACTGCCGCTTAAATGACCAAACGCGTAAACCAAATCAGCGTAAATCGAGACTATACTGTATTATTATTATTATTATTATTATTATTATTATTATTATTATTATTATCATTATTATTACATTATCGCCCCCCAGGCCCCAAAGTGCCCGGGAAATAGTGACTTACTATATCTGGATTGATCATGTTACAGCACCTAAGGAGATCCTGTAAGCTACGGCCTCGAATACAGGCTCCCTTACTGAGTCCACTGCCAAATATTTGTTTTGAGTATACCGATCGGAGACTGTAAGTCCAGTTATGGGGTAAACAAAGAGATACTGTACAGTCCCGTAAATGCTTTTGAGTATGCGGCCCCAGTACTGTACTGTGCTGTACTGTGCTGTGCCATGCTGTACTGTGCCGTGCTGTGCTATACTGAGCTGTGCTGTACTGTCCCGTGCTGTACTGTGCCATACTGTGCTGTACTGTACTGTGCCGTGCTGTACCGTGCTGTCCAGTACTGTACTGTACTGCACTAAACTGTACTGTACTATACTGTGCTATACTGTACTGTACTATACTGTACTGTACTGTACTGTACTGTACTATACTATACTGTACTGTACTATACTATACTGTACTGTATTATAGTAATTTATCATCATACAGGGTCTGATGAGATATGTGATGTGTAAAAATATACATTTGTTAGGTATTGTATAAATATTGTGGATTTAAAAATTTATTGTAATAAAATATTTTGTATAAAAATTATTGTTGTGCAAGTAGGCAGGAATTTGTCGCTACAGACACAGGCGACATTGTTGTTGTGGTGGCTGCCGTAACGTACGTATCTGGACAAGAAGTTTTAATATTCTGTACATGTAAGTTAGTTTGGGCTATTTAGTATACGTATATTGATTAATGTTTGGATATTCTTTGGAAGAAAGAGTTATAAGAAATAGACATCATAATTGTATAAAGCAAATTTATAGGAGTAAAGTATTATTTTCAGTGTATGTGGGCGACTTGTCCCTTGTGGTCGCTGGCTGGACGGACTGCAGAACTTTGTATTGGGTTGGTGCTGATTTGGGAGGTTATGATGTGAGTTTGAGTTAACATTATCTTTTTGATTGGATCATTAACAGTATAGCTTACATTAAAGATTATAAGGTTCTTGTTAAATATTTCTGGATTATGTATATTTATATTTGTGTTTGTATGTTTGTTTATTGTATGATGAAACCTACTTCAAATAAAGTGGTGTTACTGCAGCCCTGACTTTATATTGGTACAACCCAACAAGTATGCTGTACTGTGCTGTACTATACTGTACTATAGTGTGCTGTACTATACTGTACTATAGTGTGCTGTGCTGTACTGTGCTGTACTATAGTGTACTGTGCTGAACTATACTGTACTATAGTGTGCTGTGCTGTACTGTGCTGTACTATAGTGTGCTGTGCTGTACTATACTCTACTATAGTGTGCTGTGCTGTACTATAGTGTGCTGTGCTGTACTATAGTGTGCTGTGCTGTACTATAGTGTGCTGTGCTGAACTATACACTTACCCATATCCTAGCTCTTGCATTTTGTCTTTAACCTTGATGAAGACTTCCTCTTTACATCCATGAGAAGATGATGCAGCTGCTTGATACTGAAGATACAGATCAAGGAGGTGGTTGACGGCCTCATGACTCCAGTAAGTTATCTCCTCATCTGTAGTAATGACAACAGACGCTCTATAAACTTGTCAGGGTAAAAATACTGCAAGTTAAACCACTGCGTCTACAGCTACTCCCCGACTTACGACGGGGTTAGGGACCGACATCCAGGTCTTAAGTCGAAATGGTCGTAAGTCGGAAATGCTTAAATAATACATAAAAAATCTAAAATGTTGGTCTCTTATTCTTCTCAGCACCACAAAACACTCACTTTTAAGTTTGCCAGCCATTTTAAAGTGAATTACAAACAAAAATTTTGTGTGTACTGACGTTGGGACTCGAAAATGCGGATTTTGACAAAATTTTGGTACGACTGAGGCAGGTCGTAAGTGCGGGTGGTCGTAAGTCGAGTAGGTCGTAAGTCGGTGAGGCGCTGTCTTGGAAAATATTCCAAACGGTTTATAATCATAATCTGGACCTAAGCTAGCGGAGCCTTATACGCAACATCACCTCCTTCTCCACCTCCTGCTCGGGTAATCAAAGCTAGACGTCGCATTCTGGATTGAACAAAAACCATTATTTTTTTCTAAAAACCAGTTTGTGATACAGTCCAAAATGTGACGTCGACATCCCACCCACCTCCACCCCTCGAGAGTTGACATTTGCTTACTGCTCGCTCTAGGGCAAGAGATGAAGGTAGTGATGCATGTGACGGAGGGTGCGGGAGGGGTTAAATATTGCAATTAAATGCTAGGTAGCGACGTGTCCTCCTAATATTACGTATTTAAGTAATTATTAGATGTTTTAATTGCCTGTATGTTGGCCTGGCCAATTAATGCTAGGCATTTACATACCTAGGTACAGTGGTTCCTCGGTTAACGAACACAATTCGTTCCACAGTTGTTCGTTAACCGAAAATTTTGTTAACCGAATCCATTGTTTCAATGGGATATTGGGTAATTGGTTCCAGCTCACAAAAAAGTACATACAAAGTAAAAAAAAAAAAGAAAAAATGCAGTAAAGTACACTTACTTTGAGGTGTGTGATGATGGGAATTAGAAGAGGGGGTGGAGAAGGGAGAACAGAAGTAAGTGGGGATGGAGGAGAAATCACCTTTCAGGGGACCTATGCTTGATGCAGTCATTCACCAATAAAATTTTAAGTTCACTATGCGTAATTCAAGATTATTTTATTTAAATCAACACTGCACTGCGCTATATATTATCAATATGTTAACTAAATTTCAGAATAACCAATAATTTAAAAAATATTAAGGTGCACAACTTTCTTCATATTTGCTCCACTGGAAACGAATGTAAACATAGAACTGATTACTGAATTTGGCAGACTAACCCATCAGCTCATCAGCTGATGCTCACAACAAAACGTGTTGTTTATAAGGATTTCGTTAATCGAAGTTTTGTTCGTTAACCGAATTGAAGATCCTTATGGGAGGTAATTCGTAACGGAAATTTCGTTAATCGAACCATTCGTTAACCGTGGGACCACTGTATAAAGCTAGACGTCACATTCTGGACTATCACAAACCTGTTTTTTAGAAAAAAAAAAGGATTTTTTTTTTAATTGCTGGAATAAGAGTTGTATGAGTATAAAAAGTGAATTATCAATGTTGTAGCTGCCAATAATTGTCAGCCTTGTCTATGACCTAATTTACTTTAATATAAACTGTGAGCCTGGCACACTAATAGGGAAAGAAACACAGTGGTCCTTCGGTTAACGAGCGCCTCGGTTAACGAGATTTCGGTTAACGATTTACCTTCCATAAGATTCTTAACTTCGGTTAACGAGCAATCCCTTGATTAACGAGTTTTTTACGATCCGACTTCAACATGTTTTCGCTTGCATTTGGCGGTCCACCAGCTGTAGTATTAGTCCACCAATACAGTAATCGGTTTTAGGGCTTAAATTCCTCAGTATTTTAGTAAATACCAAGAAGTTTATACTATTCAATAATTTTAAAAGTTTAATATCAACTTTTTTAGTCATTTTAACAATTATTGAACATAACTGAAGATAAAGAAACTAGTTTCTCGGGTGCCATCCTGCCTGTTAACACACCAGACAGGCGTTAGTCTCTCTCTGTTTTCAGTGGAGGTAACATCTTGCTTGAGACTTTCTTCAACTAAACGCTTTTTTTCTGTGTTTCCAAGCAAATTATTGGTCATTTTGAAATATATTTTACATATTGACAATATATAATGCAGTGCAGTGTTGATTTAAAGAAAATAATCTTGAATTACACCAAGAGAGCTAAAGTTTTATGGGTGAAATGGCACCACAGGGTGACTTCTCTTCCACCCCAATGCCTTCTCTTCTTCCTTCTCCTCCACCCCCATTCTAATTCCCATCATCATCATCATCATCCAGGAGCCTTCTACATACACACCTCAAAGTAAGTGTACTTTCCTACCTTTTTTGTTGAATTTAGGCAATTCTCGGTGAGCTGGAACCAATTACCCAAAAACCCATTGAAACAATGGTTTCGGTTAATGAGTTTTTCGGTTAACGAGCAACCTGCTGGAACGGATTGTGCTCGTTAACCGAGGGACCACTGTACCATTTTCCTATGGGAGACATGTAAAAGTCCTCTGTGTGACTCATATTTGCCACCTCCCCTTACACTAACCTCCAGTAAACTTGGAGACATCAGGACTATAACAAATAGCTTCTTCGGTCTCTTTGACTCTTCGCATCTCATCTACAAAAGGAAATCTATTTCCTTGAGTATATCCTTGATGTAGCAAACCAAAGTGAATTGCTATCTGCGGAAAAATTTATTATTAGACAATTATCAAAATCACTGATTACATAGTTACAAATTTACTTAAGATTAAGACTACAGTACAGTGTTCATGTAACACTAAAATACTCAGGGTGTTGGTACAGTACAGTGTTCATGTAACACTAAAATACTCAGGGTGTTGGTACAGTAGTGTTCATGTAACACTATAATACTCAGGATGTTGGTACAGTACAGTGTTCATGTAACACTTTAATACTCAGGGTGTTGGTACAGTACAGTGTTCATGTAACACTATAATACTCAAGATGTTGGTACAGTAGTGTTCATGTAACACTATAATACTCAGGATGTTGGTACAGTACAGTGTTCATGTAACACTATAATACCCAGGATGTTGGTACAGTAGAGTTCATGTAACACTACAATACTCAGCACGTTGGTACAGTAGTGTTCATGTAACACTATAATACCCAGGATGTTGGTACAGTACAGTGTTCATGCAACACTATAATACTCAGGATTTTGGTACAGTAGTGTTCATGTAACACTATAATACTCAGGGTGTTGGTACAGTAATGTTCATGTAACACTATATTACTCAGGATGTTGGTACAGTAGTGTTCATATAACACTATAATACTCAGGATGTGGTTACAGTAGTGTTCATGTAACACTAATACTCAGGATGTTGGTACAGCAGTGTTCATATAACACTATAATACTCAGGGTGTTGGTACAGTAGTGTTCATGTAACACTATAATACTCAGGATGTGGTTACAGTAGTGTTCATGTAACACTATAATACTCAGGATGTTGGTACAGCAGTGTTCATATAACACTATAATACTCAGGATGTTGGTACAGTAGTGTTCATGTAACACTATAATACTCAGGGTGTTGGTACAGTAATGTTCATGTAACACTATATTACTCAGGATGTTGGTACAGTAGTGTTCATGTAACACTAATACTCAGGATGTTGGTACAGCAGTGTTCATATAACACTATAATACTCAGGGTGTTGGTACAGTAGTGTTCATGTAACACTATAATACTCAGGATGTGGTTACAGTAGTGTTCATGTAACACTATAATACTCAGGATGTTGGTACAGCAGTGTTCATATAACACTATAATACTCAGGGTGTTGGTACAGTACAGTGTTCATGTAACACTATAATACCCAGGATGTTGGTACAGTACAGTGTTCATGTAACACCATAATACTCAGGATGTTGGTACAGTAGTGTTCACGTAACACTAAAATACTCAGGATGTTGGTACAGTAGTGTTCATGTAACACTATAATACTCAGGATGTTGGTACAGTAGTGTTCATGTAACACTATAATACTCAGGATGTTGGTACAGTACAGTGTTCATGTAGCACTATAATACTCAGGGCGTTGGTACAGTAGTGTTCATGTAACACTATAATACTCAGGATGTTGGTACAGTAGTGTTCATGTAACACTATAACACTCAGGATGTTGGTACAGTAGTGTTCATGTAACACTATAATACTCAGGATGTTGGTACAGTACAGTGTTCATGTAACACTATAATACCCAGGATGTTGGTACAGTACAGTGTTCATGTAACACTATAATACTCAGGATGTTGGTACAGTAGTGTTCATGTAACACTATAATACTCTGGATGTTGGTACAGTACAGTGTTCATGTAACACTATAATACTCAGGGTGTTGGTACAGTAGTGTTCATGTAACACTATAATACTCAGGGTGTTGGTACAGTAGTGTTCATGTAACACTATAATACTCAGGATGTTGGTACAGTAGTGTTCATGTAACACTATAATACTCAGGATGTTGGTACAGTAGTGTTCATGTAACACTATAATACTCAGGATATTGGTACAGTAGTGTTCATGTAACACTATAATACTTAGGATGTTGGTACAGTAGTGTTCATGTAACACTATAATACTCAGGGTGTTGGTACAGTAGTGTTCATGTAACACTATAATACTCAGGATGTTGGTACAGTACAGTGTTCATGTAACACTATAATACTCAGGATATTGGTACAGTAGTGTTCATGTAACACTATAATACTTAGGATGTTGGTACAGTAGTGTTCATGTAACACTATAATACTCAGGGCATTGGTACAGTAGTGTTCATGTAACACTATAATACTCAGGATGTTGGTACAGTACAGTGTTCATGTAACACTATAATACTCAGGGCATTGGTACAGTAGTGTTCATGTAACACTATAATACTCAGGGTGTTGGTACAGTACAGTGTTCATGTAACACTATAATACTCAGGATGTTGGTACAGTAGTGTTCATGTAACATAATAATACTCAGGGTGTTGGTACAGTAGTGTTCATGTAACATAATAATACTCAGGGTGTTGGTACAGTAGTGTTCATGTAACACTATAATACTCAGGATGTTGGTACAGTACAGTGTTCATGTAACACTATAATACTCAGGGTGTTGGTAAAGTAGTGTTCATGTAACATAATAATACTCAGGGTGTTGGTACAGTAGTGTTCATGTAACACTATAATACTCAGGATGTTGGTACAGTACAGTGTTCATGTAACACTATAATACCCAGGATGTTGGTACAGTAGTGTTCATGTAACACTATAATACTCAGCATGTTGGTACAGTAGTGTTCATGTAACACTATAATACTCAGGATGTTGGTACAGTACAGTGTTCATGTAACACTATAATACTCAGGATATTGGTACAGTAGTGTTCATGTAACACTATAATACTTAGGATGTTGGTACAGTAGCGTTCATGTAACACTATAATACTCAGGATGTTGGTACAGTACAGTGTTCATGTAACACTATAATACTCAGGATATTGGTACAGTAGTGTTCATGTAACACTATAATACTTAGGATGTTGGTACAGTAGTGTTCATGTAACACTATAATACTCAGGGCGTTGGTACAGTAGTGTTCATGTAACACTATAATACTCAGGATGTTGGTACAGTACAGTGTTCATGTAACACTATAATACTCAGGGCATTAATTTTAGTAGTGTTCATGTAACACTATATAATATAAGTGTTGGTACAGTACAGTGTTCATGTAACACTATAATACTCAGGATGTTGGTACAGTAGTGTTCATGTAACATAATAATACTCAGGGTGTTGGTACAGTAGTGTTCATGTAACATAATAATACGCAGGGTGTTGGTACAGTAGTGTTCATGTAACACTATAATACTCAGGATGTTGGTACAGTACAGTGTTCATGTAACATAATAATACTCAGCATGTTGGTACAGTAGTGTTCATGTAACACTATAATACTCAGGGTGTTGGTACAGTAGTGTTCATGTAACACTATAATACGCAGGATGTTGGTACAGTACAGTGTTCATGTAACACTATAATACTCAGGATGTTGGTACAGTAGTGTTCATGTAACACTATAATACTCAGGGTGTTGGTACAGTAGTGCTCATTTAACACTATAATACTCAGGATGTTGGCACAGTACAGTGTTCATGTAACACTATAATACTCAGGGCGTTGGTACAGTAGTGTTCATGTAACACTATAATACTCAGGATGTTGGTACAGTAGTGTTCATGTAACACTATAATACTCAAGATGTTGGTACAGTAGTGTTCATGTAACACTATAATACTCAGGATGTTGGTACAGTACAGTGTTCATGTAACACTATAATACTCAAGATGTTGGTACAGTAGTGTTCATGTAACACTATAATACTCAGGATGTTGGTACAGTAGTGTTCATGTAACACTATAATACCCAGGATGTTGGTACAGTAGTGTTCATGTAACACTATAATACCCAGGATGTTGGTACAGTACAGTGTTCATGTAACACTATGATACTCAGGATGTTGGTACAGTAGTGTTCATGTAACACTATAATACTCAGGGTGTTGGTACAGTAGTGTTCATGTAACACTATAATACTCAGGGTGTTGGTACAGTAGTGTTAATGTAACACTATAATACTCAGGATGTTGGTACAGTACAGTGTTCATGTAACACTATAATACTCAGGGCGTTGGTACAGTAGTGTTCATGTAACACTATAATACTCAGGGTGTTGGCACAGTTGGCAGGATGTTGGTACAGTAGTGTTCACTCAGGATAACAGTAGTGTTCTATAATACTCAGGATGTTGGTACAGTAGTGTTCATGTAACACTATAATACTCAGGATGTTGGTACAGTAGTGTTCATGTAACACTATAATACTCAGGATGTTGGTACAGTAGTGTTCATGTAACACTATAATACTCAGGATGTTGGTACAGTAGTGTTCATTTAACACTATAATACTCAGGATGTTGGTACAGTACAGTGTTCATATAACACTATAATACTCAGGGCGTTGGTACAGTAGTGTTCATGTAACACTATAATACTCAGGATGTTGGTACAGTACAGTGTTCATGTAACACTATAATACTCAGGATGTTGGTACAGTAGTGTTCATGTAACACTATAATACTCAGGGTGTTGGTACAGTAGTGTTCATGTAACACTATAATACTCAGGGTGTTGGTACAGTACAGTGTTCATGTAACACTATAATACTCAGGGTGTTGGTACAGTAGTGTTCATGTAACACTATAATACTCAGGATGTTGGTACAGTATTGTTCATGTAACACTATAATACTCAGGATGTTGGTACAGTAGTGTTCATGTAACACTATAATACTCAGGATGTTGGTACAGTAGTGTTCATGTAACACTATAATACTCAGGATGTTGGTACAGTAGTGTTCATGTAACACTATAATACTCAGGATGTTGGTACAGTACAGTGTTCATGTAACACTAAAATACTCAGGATATTGGTACAGTAGTGTTCATGTAACACTATAATACTTAGGATGTTGGTACAGTAGTGTTCATGTAACACTATAATACTCAGGGCGTTGGTACAGTAGTGTTCATGTAAAACTATAATACTCAGGATGTTGGTACAGTACAGTGTTCATGTAACACTATAATACTCAGGGCATTGGTACAGTAGTGTTCATGTAACACTATAATACTCAGGGTGTTGGTACAGTACAGTGTTCATGTAACACTATAATACTCAGGATGTTGGTACAGTAGTGTTCATGTAACATAATAATACTCAGGGTGTTGGTACAGTAGTGTTCATGTAACATAATAATACTCAGGGTGTTGGTACAGTAGTGTTCATGTAACACTATAATACTCAGGATGTTGGTACAGTACAGTGTTCATGTAACACTATAATACTCAGGGTGTTGGTACAGTAGTGTTCATGTAACACTATAATACTCAGGATGTTGGTACAGTAGTGTTCATGTAACATAATAATACTCAGGGTGTTGGTACAGTAGTGTTCATGTAACATAATAATACTCAGGGTGTTGGTACAGTAGTGTTCATGTAACACTATAATACTCAGGATGTTGGTACAGTACCGTGTTCATGTAACTATAATACTCAAGGTGTTGGTACAGTAGTGTTCATGTAACATAATAATACTCAGGTGTTGGTATTAGTGTTCTGTAACACTATAATACTCAGGATGTTGGTACAGTACAGTGTTCATGTAACACTATAATACTCAGGATGTTGGTACAGTAGTGTTCATGTAACATAATAATACTCAGGGTGTTGGTACAGTAGTGTTCATGTAACATAATAATACTCAGGGTGTTGGTACAGTAGTGTTCATGTAACACTATAATACTCAGGATGTTGGTACAGTACAGTGTTCATGTAACACTATAATACTCAGGGTGTTGGTAAAGTAGTGTTCATGTAACATAATAATACTCAGGGTGTTGGTACAGTAGTGTTCATGTAACACTATAATACTCAGGATGTTGGTACAGTACAGTGTTCATGTAACACTATAATACCCAGGATGTTGGTACAGTAGTGTTCATGTAACACTATAATACTCAGCATGTTGGTACAGTAGTGTTCATGTAACACTATAATACTCAGGATGTTGGTACAGTACAGTGTTCATGTAACACTATAATACTCAGGATATTGGTACAGTAGTGTTCATGTAACACTATAATACTTAGGATGTTGGTACAGTAGTGTTCATGTAACACTATAATACTCAGGATGTTGGTACAGTACAGTGTTCATGTAACACTATAATACTCAGGATATTGGTACAGTAGTGTTCATGTAACACTATAATACTTAGGATGTTGGTACAGTAGTGTTCATGTAACACTATAATACTCAGGGCGTTGGTACAGTAGTGTTCATGTAACACTATAATACTCAGGATGTTGGTACAGTACAGTGTTCATGTAACACTATAATACTCAGGGCATTGGTACAGTAGTGTTCATGTAACACTATAATACTCAGGGTGTTGGTACAGTACAGTGTTCATGTAACACTATAATACTCAGGATGTTGGTACAGTAGTGTTCATGTAACATAATAATACTCAGGGTGTTGGTACAGTAGTGTTCATGTAACATAATAATACTCAGGGTGTTGGTACAGTAGTGTTCATGTAACACTATAATACTCAGGATGTTGGTACAGTACAGTGTTCATGTAACACTATAATACCCAGGATGTTGGTACAGTAGTGTTCATGTAACACTAAAATACTCAGCATGTTGGTACAGTAGTGTTCATGTAACCCTATAATACGCAGGATGTTGGTACAGTACAGTGTTCATGTAACACTATAATACTCAGGATGTTGGTACAGTAGTGTTCATGTAACACTATAATACTCAGGGTGTTGGTACAGTAGTGCTCATTTAACACTATAATACTCAGGATGTTGGCACAGTACAGTGTTCATGTAACACTATAATACTCAGGGCGTTGGTACAGTAGTGTTCATGTAACACTATAATACTCAGGATGTTGGTACAGTACAGTGTTCATGTAACACTATAATACTCAGATGTTGGTACAGTAGTGTTCATGTAACACTATAATACTCAGGATGTTGGCACAGTACAGTGTTCATGTAACACAATAATACCCAGGATGTTGGTACAGTACAGTGTTCATGTAACACTATGATACTCAGGATGTTGGTACAGTAGTGTTCATGTAACACTATAATACTCAGGGTGTTGGTACAGTAGTGTTCATGTAACACTATAATACTCAGGGTGTTGGTACAGTACAGTGTTCATGTAACACTATAATACTCAGGGCGTTGGTACAGTAGTGTTCATGTAACACTATAATACTCAGGGTGTTGGTACAGTAGTGTTCATGTAACACTATAATACTCAGGATGTTGGTACAGTAGTGTTCATTTAACACTATAATACTCAGGGTGTTGGTACAGTACAGTGTTCATATAACACTATAATACTCAGG
>NW_024748870.1:122216-152906 GCF_018991925.1 Homarus americanus
CATTTCAATTAATCCCATATGTTATGTTGTTCACTTTACGCGTTCCTCACTTTCCGCGGTACCCTCCGGGTTACATTAACCGCGTAATGTGAGACCCAACTGTATTGTTAATTTTGCACACACAAACATTAATTCAATAAAAACAAATTCAGAAACATTAATTAAAATATATATGAGCAGGAAATAAGTGTTGCTTTCATATTCTTATGTAAAGTATTGACGATATGTTTTCACGTGTGCGCATGCGCTCTTACGTACGCGATCTCTCTTTTTTCTTTACCATTATCGTTAGCTACTTCAATTGTCCATTTATTGACATTAAATAACATTACAATACTTAAAACAACCAGGTCTTATTTTCTTCAGTTTTATATGTAGAACCAGTCAGTCACTGGTTTTGTAATCAACGAAAACAATGCTGTATCATTTCCTCGTGTGTTTTAATATTCTACGTATTATTAATGAATTGTATTGCGCATTTTGCACACATAAACATTAATTCAATAAAAAAGACATTCAGTAATAAACAATAATGAATCTTTTGTTTATAAGAGAAATGACGCTGTTTACACGATTATGCACGTCATCTGCACGTTGGTGGGCCGTTCAAACCCATCGAAATTCAAGTTTATGCTGTCAAAATTTTTATTTATTTATTTTTTTGTGTGTTCCAATAAAATACGAAATTTGAGAAGGTACTATATGACATTTAACCCTTCAATATGTCTTCAAAGAGACCATGATGCAGAGAAAGTGGTGCTAGTGCTTCCAAGCATAAGCACAAGTCACTATCTATCCAGGAAAAGGGTGAATTTCCATGGTCCAGCAATTTCCATGGTCCGGCACCGGTCAGGTCCCGAGGTTGCCGGACTAGAGAGGTACAACCTGTATTACATTTTTTTTTTTTTTTTTTTATATTGGGCACCCTCCTACATCCTTGTGTAAGGTAAAGCGCAGAAGCGTTTACAGCGACCAACAGGGAAGCATGCTAAGTTCATGCTTGCCTTTACGTGTCATGAGTTAGGGGTGTAGAATCCTGAAGAGTCAAGGGCGTAGAAGCCTGAAGAGTCAGTGGTTTGTGTCATCAAGTTTTTGGAAGCTCCAACAACTTTCCCTGAATACGAATTCGCAACTTTCGACTTACAACAGGTACCTACTTTACTGCTAGGTGAACAAGGAATAATGGGGGGCTAGGAAGTAAGTCCAAACAACTTCCACCGGCCCAGGAATCGAACCCGTGACATCTCGCTTGCGAGGCAAGAATGGTACCGCTTCTACCACCAGTCCCCCCAATATATTACTGTACTCTGTATTCAAAGTATTCCAGCAGTGCAAGTTATATTCTGCTAAGTTAAGTTTGTGACATTTTATAAAAGAAAAATTTAAGCTTAAAACTTTTCACCCTTTAAATCCTTATCACCTTCTGGGTGGGAGGAGGGGGAGGTGAGGTGTTGATAGCCAGGCAGGGAGAGTACCAAGTGCATAGTAATCAGTCAAATAGAGGGAATTTAAGTTTTTCGCTAATAAAATTACACTGACTTGACTTAGCAGAAGATAACTGACATTTCTGGAATTCTTGCAAGATAACAATCAATTATGTCTAGTTTGCACTAGACATAATTTTTTCAGTAATTGACTTAATACATTTGAGTACAGGTTTGCCCTTAGGACAATTATTACTTTTACCTTTTTCACAATATCTTTTTAGGATGGTGTGTGTGTGTAAATGAATAAAAATAAAGGAAGAAATTTATGTATATCTACCGAAAAATATGAATTGAAAAACAATCATAACACTTCACAGTGTGGCCCAGTAGACTGGTGGTTGCAATGAGGAGACTAACCTACAATGCCTTGATTAATCACTTTTAAGCATTATTTTATCAGTAAACACTGATATTAATTGTAAATCCAGTGAAATATGGCAGTAAGGTTGGAGAGTTAAGTGCAGAAGACACTCAACTAGCAGTCACTCAATTCACTCCCCTTACTTGCACCCATTGCCAGGCGTACGATCGAAATACGTATGGGAGAAATACATACAGTAGTACCCCGCTTAACGCGGTCAATTGAACCCACAGGGTACCGCGTTAAGTGAAAACCGCGTTAAGTGAACAACAGAACATATGGGATTAATTCCAATAGAGACTGGCCCGACCCCCAAACTCCACTTTTTGACGACACACAACTATGTTGTAGTAAAAATTTTATCTTAATTTTATGATGGTATGCACACACAATTAATAATTAAGAGAAATATCAATAATATTAGGTTTTTTAACACTTGCATTAGTAGAAAAGATGGCTGGGCACACGGGGATGGGGGGTTGGTTCCGAGGCAGAGGGCAGATTATTGGCCCTCACCTGTATCACTTGTATCAATTGTATCACTATCCACCAGAGAGGCTTGCAGGGCCTCTTTGTCAAACCCCTCAAAGGCCATATAAGTCCATATCCTCACTATAATTATCACTATCACTGACTTGGGCCGGCTGTGGTGGGTGGCGGATGAAGAACTCGGTAATGTTTTGATGACTGGGCGACCTTGTGCGCATCGTGCCCGCGCCGCTTCCCGCGTATATGATGAAAAATTCCGTGTTAAGTGAAAGTTCAGCTCTGGCGAGGCACCGCGTATATGATAAAACGCGTTAAGTGAAACCGCGTTAGGCGGGGTAATACTGTATCTTGTAGTCTAATTTGAAAACAGTGATGGGCACAGTGATAAAAAAAATTAAATAAACCATGCATTTACCTATAATATAGTAAGAAACATTGTATCATTACTAAAGTGAATAAAATATTCCCACAAACAGCAATTAACAACTGCTTATGTTTCCCACCTCCTCGGGCACTTGTGTCCAGCGTGACTGACCGGTCAACCAGCGCCCACGGGCCTAAAATGTTCTTTGCTCTGTTTTGGGAATGCTTCTTAGGGAGGCTTCGAGGAGGCTTCTTAGCTCAGAACCCCAAAATATTTTTTCAGAATCTTCTGAAATCTGGATTTACTGGGTCCGCATCTTCGAGGGTTCACTGTATAATGTGTGTGTCTGACTTTTTTATTATTATTATTATTATTATTATTATTATTATTATTATTATTATTATTATTATTATTATTATTATTATTATTATTATTATTTGGGGGGGGGGTGGTTGTTGTTGTTCTGACTTAGTGTGCCTAAATGCCCCAGTGATAGTTCCTGTTCTGCTGGGCAGCTTGATGTGTGATGTGATAAAGCATAATAAGTTGTAATAAGAGTGGTGATGGACCATTTCTACCTTCCTCAACACAGGTAAATAATAGTCTCAATTTATGATATTCATTGCTTATTTAAGGCTTACTATGCTTTTTCTATGTGTCTGCATTATTTTCTTGCTTGACAGTTGGCATGGCAGAGATATATCAAAGGGGATTAATTGTTTTGTTAACCATTGATTCACTATACAACGACTTTTCCCAGTTCCTATATGCGTTGGTTACCGGGGTACACCTGTACTATACTTTTTTTATTAATTAAAAAGTAGGAATACTATAGAAGCATATAAAAGAAAGATAAGTATTCCACACAAATACAATAAATATAGCAACTATAAAACTAGGATATGTACTGTATTGTAATTCCATTTACCAGAACCTTAAATCCAGGTGCTAATTTACTCATCCAATGTAAGTAAGTTTTCCATTTCACAAATAACACGTGGTCGCTGCTTGGTTATCACAGTAGATTTTAAAGGCACCAAACCTTTCACCTGTTCCTCTATATGATCCCTGTTACCGCAAGCGGTACTGAATTATGATGACACATAAACAAACAGTATGTTAGGCTGTAAGTCATGTCATGTTTATTGGGTGTGCCTGCCTGTATACAGTATATAGTGTTGAGATGGTGGAGATGAGAGGCCCAGAGGAGGTTGGAGTGTGTAAGGGGAGCTTGTTTATGTATAATCATAATCACCTGACTCAGCCCTCGCTGACCAGCCAGGGTGGGCCAGGCGATCGGGCTGGCATTATAGCTACCCATATCTTAGAAGCAACATCTAACCTGGTTTCTCTCTAGACTTTCAACACGTAAATTTAACTAGTACTTATTGTGTACACAGGTAGACTGTGTCCATTGCATCATTTATCATTGTGACAATATAAGAATATGGCAAATTAAGTACTCATTGTAAGTGTTAAGATTAGACTAATTACATAGCTATGATTGTTATGTAAATATATATTGGCTTAAACATTTATTTAGGAGTGCCTATGTATGATTTATTTGAAATACTAAAATGAATTGTATTCAATAGGTTTGACCGAATTATAACGTTCGTGTTTAACGTGATGAGTCTAATTACTCCTTTAACCGCTTGGATGGCGGTTACAATACGTATCCTTCACAATCGTGTGTACGGTTAAGATAGTGAGACTGAGTTCATGTGAGAGTGTACCGATAGATTTTCCTTCTTCATACTGATTAATTACTTTCCATTTCTGTTCTAGATCTATTACAGTACTTTACGTTTATGAGCAGGTCCTGCACTCTTACTATCTCTCGTGTAGGGGCTTTCCAGTCAATGTGCAATACATTTAAGGACAATTTATGAAAGAAAATTTGGAGATGATGTGTAGGGGATGCACACTGTAGCGATTTAACAAAGTGACTGAGCTTAAAATGGCACCTTACGGGATGCCTCACACTTACTCTGCAGGGCTCTTCCACACTATGCCACACTATGCCACACTACTTGATGTCTGTAACAATGGGTGCTCATCTGCAATCCAAAAATAGACTTAGGGAGAGTATCCGTAAAGTCGGAAATCTGTAAACCCGAGTCATCCGTAACCAGGGGAGTGTCTGAAATATGACATACAAGATTATTGTTCAGGGATCAGGAATAATTTGCAGAGTTAGTCAGATGTGAAAATGAAAAGGTATATGTGGTAAAAAAAGACTAGAGTAGACCTTTTTCTAGGCTTTATTGTTCATATAACTGACCAAGGGTAGTATGGCATCTGGAAGAGAACAAAAGAATATTGTAGAAAGTGAAGGGAACAATGAAAATTACTAATATAATATAACCCCAAACAAAACAAAACCCAATGATAAGAAACATAATATATGTACATATGCACACACCAAGGTAGAGGACATGGGTTCAAGTGTACAAGTGTAGCATAACTTTATTACATTATACATTAATAATGTTAAACAGAAATAAGTCAAATAAAAAATACAAATTCAAATAATATCCATACTCTCCACAGTTATGACTTGTCCTTAATGAATATGTAAACAGATATTTTCCATATTCACAGCCTCAATACATGATGACATAAAAAGGGGAACCATTCATAAAACAAATCTTTGAACTTTAGATGGACTATATATACAGTATTACCCCGTCTAACGCGGTTTCACTTAGCGCGTTTTATCATATACGCGGTGCCTTGCCAGAGCTGAACTTTCACTTAACACGGAATTTTTCATCATATACGCGGTGAGTGTCCGGCGCGACGCTATTTTTAGATTTTCCCCACGCGCCACCCGCCCGCCCGCCTGCCTGCCTCTCCCTCCTCCTCCCTCCTCCTCCCTCCTCCTCCCTCCGCTTGGGTAAGCGGCGCGGTAAGGTTGCGCAGTGTGTGTCTTTGTTGCGTTATCACTGACGTCATATGACGTATCGGACTGTGATTGGCCATGCATCCCTACCCCCCTCTGCTGCTAGCTGTAATTGGCTTAAAGTATTATGACGTGACCACCCCGGGGAGGGAGGGAGGGAGGGAGGAGAGACGATGCTTGACCTAGCTGCGGCAGTTTCATCCCTCAAGGCCACACCGTGTAAACGCGCATCCATTGTTCCGTAAAATGGCTTCCGCCGGACCACCACCGCCCCCAGAGAGAGACCTTTCCTTACCTGGACCCAGCGGCACTAAGCCAAAGAAGACACGACGTTCCTTAAGCTACGAGGTGAAGTACCAAATTGTTCAAGATTTGGAGAAAGGAACACGGCAAGTTGATCTCGCGCGCCAGCATGGCGTCAACGAATCTACGATTCGCACGATCAAGAAGGATGCAGCCAAGATCAAAGAGCACATGAAAATCACAAAGTCTGCAGGTGCTTCATCTATCAGGTATTGCCAGAACAGGGTGCTGGCAAAAGTGGAAAATTTGCTGGTGAGTTATTTGGTTCGTCAGGCGCGACGCAACATGGCGGTGGACACGCGCTCAGTGCAGGAGTACGCACGTGAGCTATACGCAGCAGTGTCACGTAAGCTGGGAATTGCAGAGCCCAAACCCTTCAATGCTTCCTCTGGTTGGCTGCATAGGTTTAAGAAGAGGAACAAGATCACCAACATCAACATTGGTGGTGAGGAAGCGAGTGCTGACCGTGTGGCGGCTAGAGATTTTCCTCCGTTCTTACGTGAGATTATGGAGGAAGGACAGTACACCGACGACCAGGTGTTTAACATGGACGAATCTGGTCTTTTCTGGAAAAAGTTACCTTCCAAGACCTTCGTTGTCCAGTCTGCCAGCAAGGTAAGGGGTCGGAAGTTGCAGAAGGAACGCATCACCGTCCTGTTTACCACCAATGCCTCCGGTACCTGTAAACCAAAGTTATCGGTGATTCACACAGCCCGCAAGCCGCACGCCTACAAGAATATGGACATGAACAAGCTTAATGTCCACTGGCTAACCGCACGTAAGGCGTGGATGTCCTCTTCTCTGTCCCTCTTCTGGTTTGACAACTGTTTTGTTCCCGACGTGAAGAAATTCTGCGAGCAACAGAATGTTTCATTCAATATTTTGTTGCTCCTTGACAACGCACCTGGACACTCGCCCCTACTTATGGATCGTCACCCCAACGTAAAAGTGGTCTTCCTTCCTCCCAACACTACGTCATTAATCCAGCCCATGGACCAGGAGTTGATCTGCAATGTTAAAGCTGCGTACTCTGCAAAGAAGTTCAAGCTGCTGAACGACTCTACCAACACCAAGGATGAGTTGCGTAAGCTGGGTGACACCGACAGCGAGAGCAAAAGCGACGAGGACAAGGAACAAGAGGCGGTGACTCAAGAACTTCTCGTCAAACAATTTTGGAAGAAGTTTAACGTTAAACAAGCTGTAGACTTCTTGGTGGAGGCATGGGATCTGCTGACTATTGCTACGATTCGTCACGCATGGAGACATGTGTTGCATGGCATACCAGGTGAGAGGAGGAGTGAACCTGTGACTGGTGAGGTTCAGACTGTTGCAGTAGCAGTGGACCTTGCCAGAGAAGCTGCGCTCAATATTACAGCTGAAGGCTTCTCCGAGACCACCAACGAAGACATCCTGGAGGTGATCAGAGATCCTGAAGTGACTGCCGACGAGATGTTGGAAGAAGAACACGCCAGTGAAGAGGAGGAAGAAGGTGCGTCATTCTCCGAAGAACCTAGTTTAAGTCATAGTGATATTAAGTGTGCCATAGAGTTTGCAGAGAAAATTAAGTCCGTCCTTTCCCGCGACAATGACGATGACCGCTATGAAGTCTTCCATACCCGGCTGGTGCAGGCTATGGAGCCGTACATCACGGTGTATCATGACAACATCAACGCCAGCTGTCAGCAAAGCATAACCGAGTTCTTCGCCCGCAACCCACCACAGCCAGCCCAAGCCAGTGATAGTGAAAGTGAAGTTGACTTTGAGGGATTTGTCAGGGAAGCCCTGACAACTGTAAGTGACAGTGATGGTGATTCACCTAGTAATGGTGATTCACCTGAGGGCCAGTAATCTGCCCTCTGCCTCGGAACCAGCCTCCATCCCCGTATGCCGACCCATCTCTTCTACAACCGTAAGTGTTACATCTAACTTTTAGTTTCTCTAACTTAACCTTCATTTTTCCTATGTTAACCTTTATCTTTCCTAACCTAACCTCTTCTATATTACTTGTTTTTTCATACCATCATAAAGTTAAGATAGAATTTTTACTACAACATAGTTATGTGTCGTCAAAAAGTGGAGTTTGGGGGTCGGGCTGGTTTCTATTGGAATTAATCCCATATGTTCTGTTGTTCACTTAACGCGGATTTCACTTAACACGGGACCCTCTGGGTTCAATTGACCGCGTTAAGTGGGGTACAACTGTATACTGTACTGTACTGTATGCTTAAATAAACGTTTATTGTTACAGTTTTTTCTCTAGCACAGTGATATCCCCGTTAGCCGGAACAATTGGTGCAGAGCACTTCCGGGAATGAGAGATTTCTGGGTAACGAGACAACTCTCTCAAAGCTGGAAAAAATTCCTCATCCCCGGAATTTTCCAGGTAATGGAAAATTGTCTCGTAATTTTCATAAAATGCGCCTGATTTTCATCTCTCAAACCCGGGAAAAACTTCCCCCATCTCCGGAATTTGCCGGGCATCGGGAAAATTTTTTTGGAATTTTCCAGCAAATGTGCCCCTTGGAAAATTGTTCCCAAAGCCAGAATTTTCTGGAAAATTCCGGGTTTGGGAACGATTTTCCGAGAAAATTTCAATTCCGGCTATCGGAGAGTTCCAGGTTTGAGGGATTCTGGCTAAAGCAGAGATTACTGTAATTATAAGAAAATTAGTTGTCATTAAAGATTCTCGTTTAATGGTCATTCATTACTTTGGAAAAAAGTATATTTTGGGTCTATTGCAAACTTTTTATGAATGCTTATTCAATTACTTCTATATTTACAGTATTTTAGGGAAAAAAACTCCTTTCATATTGTTCTAAAAATAAAACAACTTCTATACCTGGAAATAAGCCATATGCAGAATATTCTACACCTAGAAGTATAGTACTGTACTGTACAGTAATTGTTATCAGCTTGTGTTGTATCATCTTGGACCGGCTGTCTTCTTTTTCTGTATGAATCTTCTTTCAAGCATGGGATTGGGATATAGCTCTTTTATTTTTACTGCCCATTTGCAAGCCTTTTACCTGCAAAATAATGAGGGAATGTGAAAAAGGTTAGGCAGTGAGATGTTCGGCTCGGGAGTTCGTTAATACAACATTACCCTACAACGTCATGCAGCCTACTGGTCAGGGTACTCAATATGAAGGCCTTTCTACTTTCTCATACTTCTGCCTCTGACTCAGCCTTGCAGGAGTGATATAGGTGAAGTCGGCCCAGTGACCGACCCACAACCAGTGGTAACTTTGGCCCGTTTTAGTGATTTGGGCCCAATCATTATACAGTGAGTTCTGCTATAACGCGTGTTTTGATAACGCGAATTTGCTCTAACGCGATTTATGAATTAGGAACGATATTTGTATAACGCGAACGCTTGTTTGCTATAACGCGATTTTTGCTTACTATTTCTCCAATTTTGTGGTACAGTGGGGTATGCTATGACGAATCTAATTGGTTCTAGAACCTTGTTCGTTATAGCATTCGTTCGTTATAGGATTAATCCGTTCCAGGCCCCCAAATACAACCACTTAACACTGAAAAATATAATATAAAATTGTAAAAATTGTAAAAAAGTGCATAAATATGCATCTAAACCCCTGAAATAAAGAATATCATTAATATTTGTAATAAAAAAACAATAAATTAGAAAAAAAAAAATTAAATAATGTTCGTTGTAGGAGTTTCGTTCGTTATAGCATTCTCAATTTTATAGGTAAAACCGTTCGTTATAGGAATATTCGTAGTAGGATCCATTCGTTATAGCATACCCCACTGTATTAACTGTGAATATAGTAAAGAAGAATATCAACAAGAAGCGTTCTGGTGATAGAATTCCCGGTGATGATCGTAAAAGAAAGGATATAACACTTGAAGAGAAGCTCGGTGTTATCAACCTCAAAATCACCCTTCTCCCTCATCAAGTTATATTCATATTTTTTCAAGGTAAAGTGTTACATTTACTGTATGATTTCATTATTAGATATGAATGTAACATTTATTTAGACTGTGCTATCCTTTGTGTTAGGCTAACTACTAAATTTTTTTCGATTTCGAGTAGTAATCTGCACCTAACCCTATTTTCCCCATAAGCCCTGTTATTTCTATTACGCGATTTTCTATAACATGATATTTTACAAGAACACAATTATCGCGTTATAGCAGAACTACCTGTACAGGTCCACCACAGATTTTCCGGCACCCTTGTTTCCAAAGCCTTGCCGAATTATCCATTTTGCCAGACCAACCAAAGTCAGGTAATGATAATTCAACAATACACCTCTGACCCGCTAATTATACGCCTCCCGTGTCTCTAAAGCACCATGGACTGCTAGAAACTTAAATTAAACAAATATTAAGTATAAATTGAATGTGAAAAAACATAATTTTGAGCAACATTACTGTACACACTTGTACTGCACTAGACTTAAATTGTTATCTCTATGTGATGTTTATACAGTACTACTCAAATTAATCACTATCTTACAAGGATTCCAACAATGCAATTTATATTCTGCTAAGTCTAGTCAGCTACATTTTATAAGATAAAAACTTTAAGCCTAAACTACCTTCACCTGGCTGGGAGGGAAGTTAAGTGCCCTCTCATAATTTTTTCCAGACTAAAGGAAGTGCCGGACCATCAGTTCCCGGAAAATCAGTGGTGTACCTGTACTGCACTCATATTCTCAGACACCTTGAAATAACATTTTACTCAAGTGATCAATAGTTTGATTTCTGCAATGGAAGCACTACTGCTGTTATTCTATCATTCCCTGTATTCATTCTGAGACCCATGCACTAAACCGTTGGTTCCCAACCTAGGGGGCTAAAAGTGCTCTAGGTTTCTCAGTTTTATGTTTTTTTTTTCTTGGAAATACTGAATTTTCTCATAAACACATGAGCTTTGATGGTTTTGATTAATTATTAATCCTATAATTATCTAGAATCCTTGACTTCCATATGGAACTATTGAAAATTTTCTCTCTTTGGGGATGGGGAGTGCCATGGATACAGGGTTGACCAAAGAGGGATGCTGTGCCAAAAGGGTTAGGAACCACTGCACTAGACCTTGACATCTCCAAAGCATTTGACAGTTTGGTACTGATCTTTACTTGAAAAATTATACCGTTTGCCCTTTCCTCCTTATTTTCTTTAAAGTCTTTTATTCTGTCTGGCTGCTGAGTGTGTGTAGTTCTGGACAGTCTTTCTCTCTCTATCAGTCTATTATTGCCAGGGTCCCTTAGGGTTCTGTACTTGCACTAACTCTGTGTTATGCATTAATGATCTTTCAGGGGCAAATAACTCTAGCCACTCCCATGTAAATGACTCAATCCTCCATACATTCTTCTCTGACTGACCTAGTATCACTTGATGAAATTTTGATAACCAGACAACAGACATCTTCATCTTTTTAGCTAAGTGAGATGCATCGAACTAGGTTTCCTTCAATGCTCCTCTGACAAAATACCATACATAATATTTAAAGAGAGGCATGATATCACACAATTCAACACAGATTTTGATAATACAGCACCATCATCCTATCAATACACAGCATTAAGGTTTTAGGGATCACCCTTACTTCAAATCTTAGTGTGACCACTTTTTCTAGTAATGTGTAGTCAAAACTGCTTCAATGATGCTTGGACTTATGTTCAGAGCCAGACCATACTTCAATGATGAGCAATTGCCAACCATATAATGTATGGAAAACTGCTGTCATGCTGTGGGATGGATATAGTTTTTGTGGACTTTGCCTCCATGGTTTGGTGCAGAAAAAAAAAGTCATCAAAAACAATAAATAATAATATCCTGACCAAAAAACTTACAGCATTGTACAATCACAGGGATGGATAGTAGGTAGCTACCAAACAGGGAGGTACTACTGCCTGGGAAGATATTGGAAGCATAATGTGTTGTCTAATGGTAGACCCTGCTGCCATATGGCATCACGAAAATTGTGACCAAGTCCCAGGTTGCTGATCTGACTTTCTGCTTCATTTACACACAATTGCAGGGTCTCAATTGTTTCGCTTACCATTGACAACACAACATACATATATCGTTTCTCACTTTTGATCTTTCTTTCATTTTTGTATTTATAGTTCTTTATTATTAAAATTATTATTATTATTACAGTTACTGTATTATTATCATCATTATTTTATTTTTTTATTTTTTTTGTTTTATCATAAATTTTATTTATTATGAATTCTTATGCCTATTACTATTATTATTATTATTATTATTATTATTATTATTATTATTATTATTATTATTATTATTATTATTATTTATTATTTATTATGTATTACAGGTTGTACGTCTCTAGTCCGGCATTCTGTGGTCCGGAACGATTTTAGTTTGTCCAATAGGTAGATAGGCAGCTTTTTTTTTTTTTTAATCTTGATTATTATTATTATTATTATTATTATTACAGGAGTATTAAATTTTTGCCCCTCAGGCCCCAATTTGGGTCAGTGACCTATGCCGGGTGGGCTAATCTCATAAAAAAAAAAAAAACGTGAAGAGAAATTAAGGTTGTTTACATCTGGCAGTTCGGCTGCACTCTCTCTCTCTCTGCTTGTCTATACAGAGTACAACATTTAACCCTTCAAATATATAAGCAGTAAATAAGTGTTGCTTTCATATTCTTATGTAGAGTAATGGTGATAAATTTTCACATGTCGCACTTACGAGCAGTCTCACTTTTTTTTTTTTACCATTAATGGTTAGCTACTTATATTGTTCCTTTTATTAACATTAAATAACATTACAGGTACTTCAAGCAACCATATTTATTTTTTACATTAATTTTACTACAGCTAAACTCAGGGTCTTATTTTCTTCAGTTATTGTAGAACCAATTAGTCACTGGTTTCATAAGCTTAACATAAACAATGCCAGCAGCTGTCTGATCTCTCCTAATATTCCATTATTATTAATAAATTGTATTGTTAATTTTTGCACGTGCATTAATTCAATAAAACAAATTCAGAAACATTAATTAAAATATATATGAACAGTAAATAAGTGTTGCTTTCATATTCTTATGTAAAATAGAATGATATATTTCTTTACGTGTATACATATGCGATCTCTCTTTTTTCTTTACCATTATCGTTAGCTACTTCTATTGTTCCATTTATTAACATTAAATAACATTACTAAAACAACCATATTAATTTTACTACAGCTACAACCAAGGTCTTATTTTCTTCAGTTTATATGTAGAACCAGTCAGTCACTGGTGTAATCAACGAAAACAATGCTGTGTCATTTCCTCGTGTGTTTTAATATTCTCACATTATTAATAGAATTTTATTGTTCATTTTGCACACATAAACATTAATTCAATAAAAGACATTCAGTAATAAACAATAATGAATCTTTTTGTACATAAAATGGCGTTGTTTACACGATTATGCCGCGTCGTCTGCCGTTGGCGGGCCATTCAAACCCGTCGAAATTCAAGTTTCCGCCGTCAAAATTTTTTATTTATTTATTTTTGTGTGTTTCCAATAAAATACGTTAAGAATTAAAACTTCCTTGAATTTGAGAAGCTACTATCTGACATTTAACCCTTCAATATGTCTTCAAAGAGACCATGGCGTAGAAAGTGGTGCTAGTGCTTCCAGGCATAAGCACAAGTCACTATCTATCCAGGAAAAGTGAATTTCCATGGTCGGCACCAGTCAGGTCCGAGGTTGCCGGACTAGAGAGCTAACCTGTACTATGTATTAATATGTATTGTTGTTGTTGTTGTTGTTTATTTGTTTGTTGTTGTTGTCATATAAATCATTAAATAAATAAAAATGCGTCGTCGTCGTCAAGTCCCAGGCGAAGTGGGTCAGTGACCTGGGTCAGTGGGCTAATCCCGTAAAAAAATATCCCTATTCTACAGATATTTCCAGTCGGTGTTCTCAGTGCTGCCCCCCACCACACACCCCTCACTTGGCCTATGACAGCATCTGGGAAGGCTTATGCCTTTTCTTAATTTCATTCTGCAGAACTCTTTTATAGTCCAGACTAATACTCTGTGGAACTTCCGGCCAGTGTTCAAATCATCCTGTATCAAACATCTTTTGTTTGGGAGGGCCCTTGAATAATAGTTTTAATAATGACACTTTTCTCATCTTTTCCTGACTTTTACTCATTAAAATAAAATTTTCAACTTCTTTTATAGTTGTAGTATCATCATTAATGCATACATTTTAATACATGACTGTTTTCTGTACATTATCACATTGGACTGTCCTTGGTCTTTGATATTGCAGGGGCTGTGATTGTGTCAACACCTCAGGATATAGCACTCCTTGATGCCCGTGAGAGCAGAAATGTTTCACAAGGTTCAGATTCCTGTGCTGGGTCTTGTAGACAATAAGTGTATTCTCGTGCCCAAAATGTGGACACCAGGAACATATATTTGGCAAGGATGGAGTAAAAATGAAGGAGTTATGTAAGTGTTAGTGTGGGATGACTTGGAGATATAGAAACTCTTGTGTGCAAAAATATATTGGCACTCTTCATTGTCTTACACTCTTAAGTTGGACAAAAATAAATAGATGTGCAATTGATTTTGGGAATTATAAATCCAAACTAATGACTAATTTTTCTTTTCACAGGTGTGGATGTGCTTGGGGATGTGCCTCTAAATCCATTGATTCGTCTTGGGGCAGATAAAGGACAGCCTATAACAGTTTCCCATCCTGATAGTCCTCAGGTAAAACTGCAATACTGTTCTGTATTGTTACTGTGATACATTGTAATGTTAAACTTCCTTTAAGTTATACGTTTTCTGGCTTCTGTCAACCTTTCTTGTCAATTCTTTGTTGTATGAAGTTCATTTTTATCACCAAGTAGCACATTTACAGCTTGGTTCATCAAGAGTGACCTGTGGTACATTACAGTTGTTCCTCAGTACACTAATATCTCCCTTAGCCGGAATCCCTCAAACCCGGAACTCTCCAATATCCTTAATTTAAATTTTCTTGAAAAATTGTTCCCAAAGCCGGAATTTCGAATTCCGGCTTTGGAACATTCTGAGCATTTTCCGTAAAATTCTAAAATTTCGGTTCCAGAAAATTCCAGAAAATTAAGGATGGGGATTTTTCGGGTTTGAGAATAAAAATAATTTTCTGAAATTCCGAGAACATTTTTCCATAACCCGGAAAATTCCGGGGATGAGAAGATTTTCATCTTTGAGAGAATCTGTCGTTACCCAGAAATCTCTCATTCCCGGAAGTGCTCTGCACCAATTGTTCACATAACAGGGATATCACTGTACAGGGTATATCACTGGAGTGGAACAAAATTACCTTGAAATAGTGAACAGTGATACAGGTTACTCAACCACAGCCAGAAAAAATACACCAAAAAATTCCTTTAACATTTATTTCATCTGATTGGGTTGACCCCAGGCTGACTTGTCACACCGACCCCGCAATTAAGCACCTCCTCCGACACCTTAGATAAACAAAACAATTTATATACAGTGGTCCCTCAGTGCAGTACAATTGGACTAGAAGGTTGCTCGTTAACCAGAAAAATTGTTAACCCGAAACCATTGTTTCAATGGTTTTGAATATGGTTCCACCTCACGAAAATTACATACAAACGAAAATAAATGCAGTAAGTACACACTTACTTTGAGGTTGGTAGTAAAAGGCTCCTGGTGATATGATAGGAATTAGAATAGAGTGGAAAAGGCATTAGGGTAGAAAAGTCACCCATGCTGCCATTTCACCCATAAAATTTTAGTTCATGGTGTAATTCAAGATTATTTTCTTTGAATCAACTACTTTCGCTATATATTATCAATATGTAAAAATATATTTCAAAATGACCAATAATTTGACTGAAACACAGAAAAAAGCGTTTATGTTGAAGAGTCTCAAACAAGATGTTCCTTCCTCTGAACCTGTAAACAAACTGGCGTAAGCTTGGTGTGTTGAGTGACTGTTTGGCAGCATAAAACTAGTTTCCTGTACTTCAATTATGTTCAATAATTGTTAAAATGATAAAAAATTTAATGTAAAACTTTTTAAAATGATTGAATAGTACAACCTTCTTGATATTTACTAAAATGGTAAGATTTAACATACAGAACTGATTGGGGACTAATACAACAAGCTAGTGAACAAGAAACATGTTGAATAGTAAGAATACAGTGATCGAGATTGCTCGTTAACCGAAGTGAAGAATCTTATGTAAGATAATTCTTTAACCGAAATTTCGTTAACTAGTAACCAAGGGATCACTATTTTTAGTTCTGCTCGATCTCTAAGCAAAACAGTTTTATTTTCTTGTACATGACTCTTTGTCTCACATTGCCCTCCTCACATCGCACCTCTCACCTCACAAACACCACTCACCTCACAGTACTTCCCTCTCACCTCACAAGGCACCCTCACCTCACAATACTTTCCTCTCCTCACAAAACACCCTCACCTCACAATACTCACTCTCACCACTCCTACAAACTTCCTCACCTCAACACTCCCTCACCTCAACACCCCCTCACCTCACAGCACTCCTCACCTCCACAACACTCATCCACTCACCAACACTCTCTTCCACACCTACAACACCTCCTCATCTCACACCACCTCACCTCCTACACCCACTCCTCACTCCTACCCACAGCTCCTCACCTCTAAACTTCCCTCACCTCCCAACATTTCCTCCTCACCTCCTAACACTTTCCTCACCTCACAACCTTCCCTCACCTCCAACAACTTCCCTCACCACACAACATTTCCTCCTCCGTCCACAGCAACACCCCTCACCTCACCAGCTCCCCTCTCACCTCCTAACAGCTCCCTCACCTCACAACACCTCCCCTCACCTCAACACTTTCCTCACCTCCTAGCACTTCCCCCTCACCTCCCACAACACTTCCCCTCACCTCCACAACACTTCCCCTCACCTCAACACTTTCCCTCACCTCCTAACACTTCCCCTCACCTCCTAACACTTCCTCTTCCTCACGCTTCCCCCACACTCACCTCTGTACTTCCCCACCTCAACACTTTCCTCTCCTCCTGCCCTTCCCCTCACCTCCTAGCACTTCCCCTCACCCTCTAACCACCATCTCACACCTTACCCCCCCTACATTCCATCTCACAACTCGCACCCCTCCAACACCATCCCCTCCACAACCACCTACCCCCTCCACCACTCCTCACTCCCAACCTTACCCCTCCTCAACACTTTCCCTCATTCACAACATCTTTCGCCCCACCTCAACCGCGCCACTCACCTCACGACACGCACACCACGCCCGCACTCACAGCAGCACCATCGCATCACCCAACGCGCACTCCCTCAGCAGCCATCATGCAACGTTTTCAAGCCCCCACCTCAGCGCTTTCCCCAGGCCTCTGGCAGCACCACTCGCATCAGCATACATGCCTCACGCAGCACCACTCACCTCCACCAGCGCGCACTCCGCATCGACGCGCCATCACTCAGCGCCATCGCCTCCACAACGCAGCTACATCGCATCACGAGCATTTCATCATCACCTCCTGACGCGCCACTCGCATCATAACGCAGCTACATGCCTCCGCAACACTTTCCTTCACCTCACGGCGATTTTCATCCTCACTATTAGCACTTTCCCTCCACCTCCTGGCAGCTTCCCCTCCTCTGGCCTTCCCCTCACCCACACAGCATTTCCTCACGTCCTTGCACCCTCACCTCATGGCGGCACTCATCTCACCTCACAACCTTCCCCCCTCACCTCCTGACACCTCACCTCCAACATCCCTCACCTCCCAACACTTCCCCTCACCTCCAACACTTCCCCTCCTCCCCAACTTCCCCTCCTCAACACTTTCCCCACTCCACCCCAACACTTCCCCCTCACCTCCTAACCTTCCCCCTCAACTCCCCTTCCCCCACCTCCCACCACCACCTCACCTCCTGGCACTCCCTCACTCACAACACTCCTCGCACTCACCACTCACCACCCACCCCACACTATTCCCCTACACCTCACACACCATCCCCTCACTTACAAAACCTCCCCTCCTTAACAACCACATCTCCCCTCATCAACAACACCATCACCCCTCACCCACCAGCATACATCCCATCCCTCACAACACCACACCTCACAACATCCTTCCCCTCACCTGACATTTCCCTCAACTCACCCCTAACACTCACCTCCTCATACAACACTCCACTCACATCACCAACACTCACCCTCACTTCCCTCCTCTGTAACTTTCCCCTCACATCCCAACCTTTCCTCACCTCTGCACCCATACATCCTCACCATCACATCACAACATCTCCATCACATCACACCACCACTCCCACCACACCCCCCTCACCTCCTGCCACTTTCCCTCCACACTCCACCATCACCACACATCACAACACTTCTCACTCACCTCCCTAACACTCCCGATCACACCTCAAAACACCTTCCCTCACCTCAAGACACTTATTCCCCCTCACCACAACTTGCTTTCCTCACCTCCCCAACTCCACTCACCTCACAACCCCCACTCCACAACACGCCATACCTCACAACACCACTCACCTCCACAACACCACTCACCCACACAACACTCCCTCCTCCTGGCCTTCCCCTCACTCACAACACTTCCCCTCTTCTTAACAGTTCCCCTCACCTCCAATACTTCCCCCTCCACCTCACAACACCCCTCACCAACTCTCTCCCCCTCACCTCCCACAACATAACACACCTCACCCACCAGCACCACACTCACCTCACATCTCCCCTCACCTCCAACAACACCTCCTCACTCACTCTGGCACCACCACACCTCCACAACACACCACTCACCTCCACAGCACCTCCCCTCACCTTACCATCCACCATCACTCACCTCTGCACTTCCCACTCTCATCCCCACAGCTTCCTCATCACCTCACAACACTTTCCCCTCACCTCCCACAATACTTTCCCTCACCTCACAAGACCTCCCTCACCTTACAACCTTCCCTCACACTCCCCAACACCTCACCTCCTTGCAGCACACTCACACTCACACCGCCCTCACAGCACCACTCCTCACAACTCTTCCCCTCCACCTCACAGCTCTTCCCTCACCTCACAACACTTCCATCACCACTAACACATCACCACTCACTAACACACACCACCTCACCTCCACAACACTTCCCCCACACACTCACTCACCTTACAACATCACCACTCCCCTCACATCACAACCATCTCACTCTTACCTCCACACACACTCTCCCCCACACCTCATCATCCCACACATTACAACACTTCACTCACCTCCCCCTCCACTCACCTCCTTACCCCTCACATCACAACACCCACTCGCCTTGCTTATCCCACTCACATCCATACCCAATCTTCCTCACCTCAACAATATCATCAACAATTTCCTCACCTCCACACTTTCCCTCACCTCCTTACACCACCCCTCACCCTTACAACCACCTCCAACACTTTCCCTCCCCCTCACACTTCCCTCCCATTTGCACTTTCCCCTCACCTCGCACTCTCCCCCACCTCCACAGCTCTTTCCCTCACCTCAACAATTTCCCTCACCTCCCAGCAGTTTCCCCTCACCTCCCACAACACCTCCCCTCACCTACCCCTTTCCCTGACCTCAACCTCTCCCCTCACCCCAACCTCTCCCCTCACCTCACCAACACCTTTCACCTTACAACACTTTCCCTCACCTCACAACCTTTCCCCTCACCTCCCCACTTCCCCTCACCCGTTACAACACTTTCCCCTCACCCCTCAGCACTCTCCCCCACCTCCCACACTCTCCCCTCATCACACCTTTCACCTTACAACAATTTCCCTCACCTCCAACCACTCCCCTCCACATCTTCCTCTCCCTCCAGCCCACAACACATCCTCCCATACAACATCACCACTCAATCTCAACACTTTCCCTCACCTCCCAACTCTTTCCCCTCACCTCACAACACTTTCCCCTCACCTCACACACTTCCCCTCACCCGTACAACACCTCCACTCACCTCACAATATACCTCACCTCACAAGACTCTCCTCACCCCATCGCAACTCACCTCCTTTCAACCAACACTCTCACCCCACAACCTCCCCTCACCTCATCACTCTCCCTCTCAACCTCCTTTCACCTTACCAACACTCCACTCACCTCCTGGCAACTCACTCCCTCACCTCGCTTCACCCACTTCCCAACACCCCCACACTTCCCAACACCCCCACACACCAGCACCGCCCACCCCAGCACCACCCACACCCCTGACACCACCCACACACCCCAAGCCACCCACCCACACACCCCAACGCTGCCGCACCCCAACCACCACACTACACCACCCACACACCTCAGCACAGCCCCACATCAGCCCCCACGCACCTCAGCACCTCCCACCCCTCACCACGCCACCCCTCACACCGCCACACACCACACCCCCCACACCACCCACACACCCCCAACACCACCCACACGCCCCAACCCCACCACCCACACTCCTGCCCACACACCCCAGCACCGCCACGCCCCAACACCGCCCACACGCCAACCGCCGCCCACACGCCTGACACCGCCCCACGCTGACACCACCCACGCTGACGCCGCCCCTGGCATCCCAGCACCAAAGCACCGACCAGCATTCCAAGACCACCCACGTAATCAGGACGCCGCCCACGTAATCCCAGCACCACACGATCCCAGCACCACACGTAATCCCAGCACCGCCCACGTAATCAACAACCGCCCACACGCCCCAATGCCACCCACGCACAACCCGCCGCCCCGCACTAGCCTGCACCCACGCCCCTGACACGCAGCCACGCACTGACACCAATTACCCGAACCGCCACACCCCAACACCACCCACGCACCCCACACCCCAAGCAGCCGCCACCGCACCCCCAACGCCGCCCACACGCTGGCATCCCCCACACTAGACGCCGCCAGCGCCCCAACACCCTGCCACCCTGACGCCGCACCCACGTAATCTGACACCACCCACACATCCCACAACGCCCACATGTAGCTTACCACCCACGTATCCAGCACCGCCCACATATCCCAGCAAGCCCACGCACAACACCCCAACGCACACTACGCGCCCACACGTCCCAGCACCGCCTCACGTCCCAACACCCCCACGTAATCAACATCACACACATCCCAACACCACCCACATGTCAGCATACCCACATATCCCAACACCATATTAAGATCACCCCGCTATTGCAGGTAAAGCCAAGTTGTTAACAAATAAAAAACAAAAAGGGAATCGACAGTAATTATCCCCCAAAAACCTACTCATCTAAATGTGCTTGAATAAGATGAACAAATTGAAATAAGTAAATCACAAAAAAATAATTAATTTAATTCAATTTATGTTCTAAAGATAATGACTACAAACATGAATTTAAGATAAGTGATTATATATTAAAATAAGAGTGATTGAAAATATAATCGTGAGTTGGAACCAAACAAATGTTATAACATTACTATATTACACAGACACATGAGATGTATATATACAACAATCACTACAAAATGATTATTTCTAGCAAATAGAATTCCATACACCAGAATCCGTTCCTGAGCCTAACTAAGCGTGTCACTATTACCCAATGCCCTAAGGGCATTGCGAAGACTGGACAAGGCACTGGACAAGGTCAAACTGAGAAAGCAGAATGGACATGTCTACCCTATGCCCGGTTTTACTCCTAACAGGCATGGGCAGCGTGGAAGCCTCTCATATCCCGTGATCCAGAACATTTGCTGAATAGTTTATATAATTAATTAATACTACTCTGTGACATAACACAAAAATAGATGCATATTAATAACATACATAAATATACAATTAACCTAAGTAACTAAGAACAATATGTAAATTACAATTAACAAAATTTAAAAGCATGAACATATGCCTCACGCTATGCAGTTCCTTCAAACACATTCGACACCACCCACATATCCCAACGCACCACCCACATATCCCAACACCACCCACATATCCCCACCACCACCCACACGCACCACCCACCACACGCCCCAACACCACCCACACACCCCAACACCACCCACACACCACACCACCACGCACAAACCACCGCACACACCAACACCGCCCACACACCAACCTGCATACACACCCCCAACAGCCCCACGTCAGACACCACCCCCACACGTCCGGTGCCGCCCCACGTCAGTCAACGCCCACACGTCAACGCCACGCATCCAACCCCACACGCTGAACCCACCCACACACACCCCAACCCCACCCACACTGACCACCCCCACGACCCACCCCACGACACCACACACGCCCCCAGCATCACCACACGTCCAGCACCACCCATGCCACCCCAACTCCACCCCGCCGACATCACCCGAATCCCACAACATCCCACACGCCTGACATCACCCACACCCCAACACCACCCACACTTCCCTACACCACCCACACGCCCACCAACACCGCCCCAGCCTGGCCACACGTCAGCACCATACACCCAGCACCTCACACGTGGCACCTCCAGCACCAACCCACCACACGTCAGCACCACCCCACATCCCAACACCACCCACATCCAGCATACCACACACGTCAGCACCACCCACATAATCCCCAGCACCACCCAGCCTACCCCAACCGCCCACGTAATCCCAGCACCGCCCACGTAATCCCAACACCACCCACATAATCCCAACACCACCCACACGTCCCAGCACCCCACACGTCCCAACACCACCCACACTTCCCCAACACCACCCACACTCCCACCTGCCACACCCACGACGCCACACACACTAGCACCACCCACACGCCCCAACACCACCCACATCAACACCACCCACGTATCCCAACACCACGTATCCCAGCACCACCCACAGTCCCAACACCACCCACGTCACACCCAACTCCCAACACCACCCACTTCCCACCACCACCCACGCAACACCACCCACACCCCAACACGCCCACACCACTTACACACCCGACACCACCCACACCCGGACACCACCCACACACCCGACACCACCCGCCTGACACCACCCACCCAAGACACCACCCGCACCCGACACCACCCACACTGACACCACCCACACACACCCCCACACCACCCACACACCCGACACCACCCACCCGACACCACCCACACACCCCGACACCACCCACACACCCGACCACCACCCACAGATCCCAACACCGCCACAGATCCCAACACCACCACACTTCCATCACCACCCACCACCCCATCACCACCCACACACCCCAACCTACCCACACCCCAACACCACCCACACACCCCAACACCACCCACACACACCCCAACACCCCACACACACACCCCAACACCACCCACACACCCCAACACCACCCACACACCCCAACACCGCCCACACGTCCCAACACCACCCACACATCCCAAGTATCCACACACGTCCAGTGACACCCACACATCAGTGCCACGTCAACCCCCACATCCAACACCACCCACACTGACCCCGCCACACACTGACCACCACACACTCACCCACCCACACCCCAGCCCCCACCCCACACACCCCAACACCACCACGCAAATCCCAGCACCACCCACACGTCCCAACACCGCCCACGTAATCAACACCACCTACACCAACCTGCCCACTATCCCAACACCGCCCACGCCATCAGCACCACCCACACGTCAGCACCACCCACACGTCCCAACACCCCACACACCCCAACACCACCCACACTTCCCAACACCACCCACACACACCCCACCCACACCACTCCCACCCACACACCAGCCCGCCCACACTAACACCACCCACGTAATCCCAACACCACCCACAATCAACACCACCCACATATCCCAACACCACCCACATCCCAACACCACCCACACGTCCCAGCACCACCCACACATCCCAGCACCACCCACAGCCCCAACACCACCCACATTCCCAACACCACCCACACACCCCGACACCACCCACACACCCCGACACCACACACCCGACACCACCACACACTGACACCACCCCACACACACCCCGACACCACCCACACCCCGACTACCACACACCCGACACCACCACACCCGACACCACCCACACCGACACCACCCACACCCCGACACCACCCACACACCCCGACACCACACCCCGACACCACCCACCCCGACACCACCCACACCCCGACACCACCCACACACCCCGACACCACCCACACCCGACACCACCCACAGATCCCGACACCACCCCCAGATCAACACCACCCACACCCGACACCACCCACACCCGACACCACCACACACCCCGACACCACCCACACCCGACACCACCCACACCCCAACACCACCCACACCCGACACCACCCACACACCCCGACACCACCCACACACCCGACACCACCCACACCCATTACCCACACACCCCGACACCACCACACCCCGACACCACCCACACACCCCAACACCACCCACACACCCGACACCACCCACACCCAACACCACCCACACACCCGACACCACCCACACACCCACACCACCCACACCCCACACCACCCACACACCCCGACACCACCCACACACCCGACCACCACCACAGATCGACACCACCCACAGATCAACACCACCCTACTTCCATCACCACCCACACCACCACCACACCCCAACACCACCACACCGCACCCACACACCCCAACACCACCACACCCCAACACCACCCACACACCCCAACACCACCACACCCCAACCACCACCCACACACCCCAACACCACCCACACCCCAACACCCCCACACCCACCACACCCACACACACAGCCCCACACACCCCAGCACAGCCCACACCCCAACACCGCCCACATGCCCCAACACCACCCACATACCCCAACACCATCCCCACACACCCCAACACCACCCACACACCCCAACACCACCCACCTTCCAACACCACCCACACTTACCAACACCACCACACTTACCAACACCACCCCACTTCCATCACCACCCACCAACACCACCACACACCCCAACACCACCCACACACCCCAACACCACCCACACACCCCAACACCACCCACACACCCCAACACCACCACACACCCCAACACCACCCACACCCCAACACCACCCACACTTCCCTGCACCACTCACACTTCCCAACACCACTGTCGCAATCCCAATATCCTTTATACCTGGGAGTGAAACCTACCCAAGTTATTATCAGATAAAGGAACAAATGGAACACGCATAATTATTCCACAAAAACCTACTCAACAATGTACCTGAATAAGTAGAACAAGTTGAAATGGGTAGTCACAAAGGAAGATAATTAATTACCGTATACAGTATTACCCCTCCTATAGCAGTTTCATAACAGCGTTTTTATCATATACGCTGTGCCTGCCAAATGAACTTTCACTACTGCAATTTTCCACATATCTGTGAGTGTCCTGCTAAAAGCGCTATTTTAGGTTACCCCACTCCCCACACCCGCCACCCTGCCTGACTGCCTGTTTTAGCTCATAAAATTCGCCTAAATTACCCGGCCAGAATATAATTTACATTGCTGGAATTCTTATAATTTGGTGATCATTTTGAATATAAACATCATATATTTTGCATTAGACATACAAATTTTACATACAATTTTTTCTCAGAGTAACTATGTTATCTTTTGTGCAAATATATGACATTTATATTCAAAATATTCCTAGTCTTACAAGGAATCCCGCAATGTCAATTATATTATCCTAACTTTAGTTTGAGGTAGGCTATTATTTATTACAAAAAGTTAAGTATTCTGGTTTTCCACACATCTCCTTAGGATGGTTGGTGGGGTAGAGAAAGAGACCGACCGACCATCTGTTACTGTGAAGAATATTTTTTTTTATATTAACTGAAGATATTTGTTTTAGCTCATAAAATTCATACAATTACCGGTCAGAATATAATTTACATTGCTGGAATTCTTATAATTTGATGATCATTTTGAATATAAACATCATATATTTTGCATTAGACATACAAATTTTAAATAAAATGTTTTCTGGTAACTATGTTATCTTTTGTGCAAAATATATGACATTTATATTCAAAATATTCCTAGTCTACAAGTCCAGCAATGTCAATTATATTATCTGCTTTTAATCTGAGGTATTATTTAATACAAAATGTTAAAATTTTTTTTCACCCACATCTCTTGAAGAGACAGTGGTGAGGGGTGAAGGAGTTAGAACTGACACATGATTTGAAGAAACAGGTAGGTACTTTGATTGACGAATAGTGTCTGGCAATTATTATTTTTTTATTAACTGAAGATATTTGTTTTTGGCTCATAAAATTCATACAAATTACCGGTCAGAATATAATTTACATTGTTGGAATTCTTATAATTTGGTGATCATTTTGAATATAAACATCATATATTTTGCATTAGACATACAAATTTTAGATAAAATTTTTCTCTGAATAACTATGTTGTCTTTTGTGCAAAATATATGACATTTATTTCAAATATTCCTAGTCTTACAGGAATCCAGCAATGTCAGTGTATTATCTAACTTAGTTTGAGTATTATTTATTAAAATTTGAGTGGTTTTCCCCAAAATTTTCAGAGGGGCCGGCAGTGTAGTGATGAAGGGAGAGTTGAATCCATTATTTGAATAGACATTAACTTGGCATTTATATTTCTCTCTTCTCTTAAGTATTATTATGTGCATGTACCATCATAAGTAAAATGTTATTTTACTACATAGTTATTGTGTCTTCAAAAGTAGGTTTGAGAGTGAGCATTTTCATTAGATGTCCCATATATTTCTGTTGTTCACTGCTTGTGATTTCACTTACCACAGAGACCCTCTGGTTTCTGTGTTAAGTGAGAGTACAACTGTATACTAAGTGTATAGTTAGAATTTTAAACCAAAATTTTAAAAACAAGTAAATGTCTATACATGTAATAGTTTTGTTAAGTTGAACCCGTGCATGATGGGAAGGGCGTGGAGCAACTTTTAGCTTCAGACATGAAAAATATTTCCATTTACTGCCAGTATACAATGGAAATGTAAAATGTACCAATTAGCAATGAAAAGTTGTGCAGTTCCTTCAGCAAATAAAGCTCACCAACTTACAATGCTAAATTACCCTAGCGATACTTTCAGTAGTCTGTTTGAAGTTCTATCATATCATATCACGGTATCACAGTTCTCATTGATCTACAAAAATACCAGAAATAAAACCTTTAGATATTTCACACTAATATAATACTTCGTGTCTACTTCCAACCTCCTATTGTTTACAACGGCGCATGATGCATCACCAGCTCTTGTGTGTATCAGCTAGGCAGTACACATGTTTTCGAATCGTTTTTCAGTTAAAAACTGTTACATCACATGTATATTTTACTTTAACTGTGCCTGAATGAATATATTCTCGAAATAAATAGTAGTTTTGCTGAAAGCGCCAATGTTTTTCAATGTAAAATAGAATAAAATACAATGCGAAAACAAAAATTTTACCTAACCTTCCGATGTTCAAGAAAGTACTGTTTTTAATAGTTTTTTTTAAAATATTTTTATATTACAATAGTATTCTATTCATACTGTGCTTGATATAATGCATTGAAATGTAATATTTTGCTGAAAATAGCGTCACGTATTACAGTGAAAGTAGGATAAAATAAATTGTGAAAACAATGACTTTTCGCTTTCTTTAGTTCAAAACATGTTACATACGCTTTTGAATAGTTTTCAGTAAAAACAGTTGTATTACAATAATATTCTGTCTAATTGACTTGAATAAATACTACAATACCATATTTCTGAATATTTTCATTAAATCCATCAAAATCATTTTCCTTGTCATCGTCTGCAGCAACAAACAGCTTCTCCCAGTCCTCTCCTTGAACAGGAGCTAGAGATGCGTATTTTTTCAAATAGTTTTTCAGTTAAAAAACTATTACATCACCGCATTATATTTTACCTAAGCTTCTCCTGAATGAATATATTCTCAGAAATAAATAGTAGTTTTGCTGAAGCGTGATGTATTTCAATGTAAAATAGGAATAAAATACATAGCAACAAAAACTTTACCTAAGCTTCGATGTTCTTGAGAATGTTATTCGTTTTTTATAGCTTTCAGTTAAAATTCTGTTATATTACAATGATATTCTATTCATACTGTGCGATATAATACATTCACGAAATGTAATATTTTTGCTGAAATGCGTCGTATTACAGTGAAAGTCTGAAAAATACATGGCGAAAACAATGACTTTACGCTTTCTTTTACGTTCAAAGAGATGTTACCGTATCGCTTTTGAATAGTTTGGTTAAAACTGTTACAATCAATAATATTCCCTCGTAATTGGCTTGAATAAATATTTGAATAAATATACAATATTTTTGTTGAAACTACCAGCTTTCAGTGTAAAAAATGTGTAATAATAAATGGTAAACAATTTGCCTTACTTTTCGTGTTTCAGGTCTTGGAGCCTCAGTTTATAGAAGTAACAGCTTTTACTGAAAATTTTGTTGTTCCATTACTCTACGTGGGTGAACATAACGAGAATATCATAAATTAATGATTTCTTGGTCCATCGGGTAAACCTATAACGAGGATTTATATGTAGTATATACAGTAATTCAATTTATGTTCTAAAAGTACTGACTAGCAATCAAAAATTTAGAAATAAGTGATTGTATATTAAATAAGTGATGCCAGAAGGGTGAAAATATACCGTGAGGAGTTAGACAAACAATACTATAACATAACTATATTACACAGACATACAATATATATACAACAATCACTACAAATGGTTATTTCCTACCAATAGAGAATTCCCTAACACACCAGATCGTTCCTAGGCCTAACTGAACGTGTCACTAATACCTACCCCTAGGGCATTGCAGAACTGGACAAAGCACTAGACAAAGGTCGAGCTGAAGAAAAAAGAATGAACACGTCATCCTATCCCACGGTTTTTCGCTACTCTCTGGGAGCGTCCCCACCTTGACCAGGATCGGCGTCTCATATCACGTGATCCAAGACATTTGCTAGATAGTTTATATAATTAATTAATACTACTCTTGATTTGACCTTACAGTAACACAATGATGCATATTAACATACATAAATACTACAATTAACCTAAGTAACTAAGAACAACAATAATATAATAAGTACAATTAACAAGTTATTGAGCTAGTAGAATGGCGTGAACCATACTCACGCGCGCAGTTCAGCGCTACAGGCGCGTGACACCACCCACACACCCCAACACCGCCCACACACCCCAACACCAACCCACACACCCCAACACCACCACACACCCCAACACCACCCACACACCCCAACACCCACATACAACACACCACCCCAACACCACCCACATATCCCAACACCACCCACAACCCAACACCACCTACATAACCCAACACCACCCATATCCAACCCACCCACATATCCCAATACCACCCACACCAACACCACCCACACCCCAACACTGCCCACACCCCAACACCACCCACACCCCAATACCACCCACACCCCAACACCACCCACACACCCCAACACCACCCACACATCCCAACACCACCCACACATCCCAGCACCACCACACGTCCCGGTGCCCCCACGTCAGCACCACCCACACGTCCCAACACCACCCACATCCCAACACCACCCACACGTCCCAACCCACCCACACGTCCCAACACCACCCACATCCAACACCACCCACACGTCAACACCACCCACACATCAACACCACCCACACGTCAACACCACCCACACACGTCAACACCACCCACCGTCCCAACTGCCCACACATCCCAACACCACCCACACGTCTCAACACAACACACGTCAACACCACCCACACACCTCAACACTGCCCACATATCCCCAACACAACCCACACCCAACACCACCACACCCCAACACCACCCACACAACACCACCCACACACCTCAACACCACCCACGCACCCAACACAACCCACACACCCCAACACCAAACACACCCCAACACCACCCACACCCCAACTCACCCACACCCCAACTCCACCCACACCCAACACCACCCACCCCCAACACCACCCACACACTAACACCACCCACACCCCCAGCACTACCCACACCCCAACACCACCACACCCCAACACCACCCACACGCACAACACCACCACACCCAACACCACCCACACACCCCAACACCACCCACACACCACCACTAACCACCACCACCCACACACCCCAACACCACCCACACCACCCACACGCAATTCACCCACCACCCCAACACCACCCACACCCCAACACCACCCACACACCAGCACCACACTGACACCCACACGCCCCAGCACCAGACTGACATCCGCCGCCAACACCAACCACACCCCATCACCACCCACACACCCATCACCACCCACACACCCCATCACCACCCACACACCCCAGCACCACCCACACCCCAACACCACCCACACACACAACACCACCCACACACCCCAACACCACCCACACCCCAACACCACCCACACCTGACACCACCCCACACACCCCAACCTCCCCAACACACTCCCCATCACCACCCACACACCCCAGCACCACCCACACCACAACACCACCCACACCCCCAACACCACCACCCCAACACCACCCACACAATAGCTTCACCCACACCCCAACCCACCCACACCCCCAACACCACCCACAACAACACCACCACATCACAACAACACCATCAACAACCATCCACACTTCCCAACACCACCCACACTTCACAACACCATCACCTTCCCC
>NW_024748870.1:153006-198006 GCF_018991925.1 Homarus americanus
ATCGATGTCCTTCGTTCGGTTACGTATTGCTCAACTTCGGCAACACCACCAGCTTCAGTTGCAACTACCACCAACTTCGGTTACAGCTACACCACCAACTTCAGTTACAGCTACCATCAACTTCAGTTACAGCTACACCCATCAACACCGGTTACAGCACACCACCAACTTCCGGTTACAGCTGCACCACCAACTTCAGTTACAGCTACACCACCAACTTCGGTTACAGCTACACCGCCAACTTCGCTTAGCACCACCAACTTCCGGTTACAGCTGCACCACCAACTTCGGTTACAGCTACACCACCAACTTCGGTTACAGCTACACCACCAACTTCCGGTTACAGCTGCACCATCAACTTCAGCAGCTTACCACCAGCTTCGGTTACGGCTACACCACCAACCGGTTGTGCTGCAACATCAGTTACAGCTACACCACCGCTTCCGGTTACGGCTGCACCACCAGCTTGGTTTCGGCTTCACCATCACTTCAGTTGCGGCTGCACCGCCTTCATAACACCACCAGCTTTGGTTACAGCTGACCGCCAACTTCGGTTGTGTGGCTACACCACCAACTTCGGTTACGGCTGCACCATCGGTTGGCTTCATGGACCGGTTCCGTGCCTGCTTCGGTTACGGCTACGCCATCAACTTCGGCTGCACCGGCAGCGGTTACAGCTGCACCGGCCTTCGGTTGCTTCACCATCGGCTTTAGCAACTCCATCGGCTTCGGTTACGCTTCGCCGCAACTTCGGTTTCAGCCTGCGCCATCATGGTTTGCTTCTTCACCAACTTCGGTTACAGCTACAGCACCGGCTTGGTTACTGCTACACCATCAACTCGGTTGAAGCCGCCCGGCTTCGGTTACAGCTACCACCAACACCGGTTACAGCTGCACCATCAACTTCGGTTGCAACGCCCGGCTGGGTTTGCAGCTACGCCGACTTCAGTTACAGCTACCATCCTTCGGTGCTGCTTCATCATCCTTTGGCTTCTTCAGCAACCGGTCCAGCTACACCCAACTTCGGTTCAGCTGACTGGCTTTGAGTTGCAGCTTCCGCCAACTTCGGTTAGTACCACTGCTTCGGTTACAGCTACCCATCGTTCGGTTGCAGCTACACCAGCAACTTCGGTTACAGCTACACCGTATCTTCAGTTACAGCTACACCACCAACTTGGTTACAGCTACACCACCAACTTCAGTTACAGCTACGCCACCAGCTTCAGTTACAGCTACACCATCGCTTCAGCAACACCACCAGCTTCGGTTACAGCTACACCACCAGCTTCGGTTACAGCTACACCATCGCTTCAGTTACAGCTGCACCATCAACTTCAGCAACACCACCAGCTTCGGTTACAGCAGCACCACCAACTTCGGTTACAGCTACACCACCAACTTCGGTTACAGCTGCACCACCAACTTCCGGTTCGCAGCTACACCACCAACTCCGGTTGCAGCTACGCCACCAACTTCGGTTACAGCTGCACCACCTTCGCCCAACGCCACCGGCTTCGTTACAGCTACACCACCAACTTCGGTTACAGCTACACCATCAGCTTCAGTTACAGCTACCCACCAACTTCGGTTACGGCTGCACAGCAACTTCGGTTGCAGCTACACAGCTTCCGGTTACAGCTACCACCAACTTCGCCACCACCACCAACTTCGGTTACAGCTACACCACCAGCTTCGGTTACAGCTACACCATCAGCAGCAACACGCAACTTCGGTTCAGCTACCACCTTCGGTTACAGCTACGGTTGACCACCAGCTTCGGTTCTGCTTCACCACAACTGTTGGCTACGCCACACTTGTTGTTCAGCTACAACCAACTTCGGTTACAGCTACAGCTTGGTGGCTACGTTGTTGTGTTCAGCAACGCCACCAGCTTCGGTTACAGCTACACCACCAACTTCGGTTACAGCTTCGCCAGCACAGCAACACCACCAACTTCAGTTACAGCTACACCAACTTCGGTTGCAGCTACACCACCAGCTTCGGTTACGGCTACACCTCGCTTCGGTTGTCTCGCTTCAGCAACACCACCAACTTCGGTTGCAGCTTCACCACCTTCCGGTTACAGCTACGCCTGTTCGCACCACCAACTTCGGTTGCAGCTACACCACCATTCGGCAGTTACGGCTACACCACCAACTTCGGTTGCAGCTACCACCAACTTCGGTTACGAGCTACCCACCAACTTCGGTTACAGCTACACCACCAGCCACCGGTTGCAGCTGCCCACCAACTTCGGTTACAGCTACCATCGTTCGCCGCACCAACTTCGGTTTACACCCAACTTCGGTTGCCAGCTACACCATCGCTTCGGTTACAGCTACCACCAACTTCGGTTACGCTACACCACCAACCGGTTACAGCTACCACCAGCTTCAGTTCAGCTACCACCAACTTCGGTTACAGCTACGCCACCAACTTCGGTTACGGCTACCACCAGCTTCGGTTGCAGCTACCATCACTTCGCTTGCTACCAACTCGGTTACAGCTGCACCGCCAACTTCGGTTACAGCTGCACCTCGGCTTCAGCCACAGCTGCACTATGAACTTCGCTACAGCTGACCATGCTTCGGTTGCAGCTGACCATCAGCTTGGTTACGCTACACCATCAACTTCGGTTACAGCTGCACCGCACTTCGGTTACAGCTGCGCATCGCTTCGGCAACACCATCAGCCGGTTACGGCTACCACCTTGGGCACCAGCTTCGGTTGCAGCTACACCGCAACTTCGGTTACAGCTGCACCACCAACTTCGGTTACGCTCACCATCACTTCAACATCAGCAGCACGGTTACCGGCTACACCACCAACTTCGGTTACAGCACCGCTTCGGTTACGGCTGCACCACCAACTTCAGTTACGACCGCAGCTTCGGCATTTTCCATCGCTTCAGCAACACCACCAACTTCGGTTACAGCTACACCATCAGCCGGCAGCACCACCAACTTCAGTTACGGCTACACCATGCTTCTGTTGCAGCTGCACCATCGCTTCAGCTACAGCTGCCGCCAACTCAGCTACAGCTGCACCATCAGCTTCAGCTACACCATCAGCTTCGGTTGGCTGCACCACCAACTGTAGCACCACCAGCTTCGGTTGCAGCTGCACCATCAACTTCGGTTACGGCTGCACCACCAGCTGATTGCAGCTGCACCATCGCTTCGGGCAGCACCATCAACTTCGTTTGCAGCAGCTTGACACGACGCTTCGGTTACCGGCTGCGCCGCTTCGGTTACAGCTGCACCATCAGCTTGAGTTTTGCTACACCACCGGCACGGTTGCGGCTTCACCATCGCTTCAGCAACACCACCAACTTCCGGTTACGGCTGCACCGGCACTTCGGTTGCAGCTGCGCGTCATTGCTTCAGTTGCAGGGTTTGCTGCGGTCCATCCTTCGGTTGCAGCTACCATCGTTCCGGTTACAGCTACGCACCAACTTCGGTGAGCTACCACCAACTTCAGTTACAGCTGCATCAACTTCAGCTGCACCACCGCCGGTTTACGGCTACACCATCGGCTTCAGCAACACCACCAGCTTCAGTTACAGCTGCACCACCAACTCGGTTACAGCTGCACCACCAACTTCGGTTGCAGCACACCATCAACTTCGGCAGCACCGCCAGCTTCCGGTTGCAGCTTTACCACCAACTTCGTTGGCTACACCACCAGCTTCGGTTACCCAGCTACACCTGCCAACTTCGGTTACAGCTACACCATCAGCACGGTTGCAGCTACACCACCAGCTTCGGTTACAGCTACACCACCAACTTCGGTTACAGCTACACCACCAACTTCGGTTACAGCTTACCATACTTCGGTTACAGCTACACCACCAGCTTTGGTTGGCTACACCATCAGCGGTTCAGTTACCTGTTGCGCTACCAACTTCAGGTTACAGCTACCACCAACTTCAGTTACGGCTGACCATCGGCTTCAGCAGCACCGCCAGCTTCGGTTGCAGCTACCATAGCTTCAGTAGCTCACCGCAACTTCGGTTGCAGCTACACCACCGACTTCGGTTACGGCTTCTGCATCAGCTTCAGCTCAGCTGCACCGTGAACTCAGCTACGGCTACACCGCATACTTCCAGTTGCAGCTACCATCGCTTCGGCTACAGCTGCACCGCGAACTATGCAGCTACACCATCAACTTCGGTTACGGCTACACCATCGCTTCAGCTACCTTGCACCGCGAACTCGGTTACAGCTGCACCATCGCTTCGGTTACAGCTGCACCATCGCTTCCATTTGCAGCTACACCATCAGCTTCGGTTCTACAGCTACCCGTCACTTCGGTTACAGCTACACCATCAGCTTCAGTTACCTTTACACCACCAACTTCGGTTACAGCACCACCATCAGTTACAGCTCACCACCAACTTCGGTTACAGCTACACCACCAACCGGTTGCGGCTACACCATCGGCTTCAGCAACACCGCAACTTCGGTTACCTTCACCACCGCTTCGGTTGCTTCTGCACCACCAACTTCAGTTGCAGCTGCACCAACTCAGTTGCGGCTACACCATCGGCTTCGGCTACAGCTTCTGTGAACTCGGCTACAGCTGCCATCAACTTCGGTTACAGCTACCATCGGCTTCGGTGCAGCTACCATCAGCTTCAGTTACAGCTACGCCACGCTGGTTACAGCTACACCACCAGCTTCAGTTACAGCTACACCATCGGCTTCAGCTACGGCTGCACCATGAACTCAGCTACAGCTACCATCGCTTCGGTTACAGCTACACCATCGCTTCGGTTACAGCTACACCACCAGCTTCGGTTACAGCTGCACCACCAGCACGGTTGTACACCACCAACTTCAGTTGGCACCAGCTTCGGTTACAGCTTCACCATCAACTGGCAACACCACCAACTTCGGTTACATGCTACACCAACTTCGGTTACTGCTACCATCAACTTCGGTTACAGCTTCACCATCAACTCAGCTGCAGTACCATCGCTTCGGTTACGGCTACCATCAGCTTCAGTTACAGCTACACCACCAACTTCGGTTACAGCTACACCACCAGCTTGGTTACGTTGCTTCAGCTACACCACCAACTTCGGTGCAGCTACACCGCAACTTCAGCAACACCATCAGCTTCGGTCACAGCTACACCACCAGCTTCGGTTACAGCTACACCACCAACTTCGGTGCAGCTGCACCATCCTTCGTTGCTACCACCAACTTCGGTTACCTTCACCACCAACTTCGGTTGCTTCACCACCAACTTCGGTTACAGCTACACCACCCTTCGGTCAGCTGCATCAGCTTCCGGTTACAGCTACACCACCAACTTCAGTTACATGCACACCGCAGTTGCAACTGCACCACAACTTCGGTTACAGCTACACCACCAACTTCAGTTGCAGCTACACCACCAACTTCCGGTTACAGCTACCACCAACCGGTTACGCACCACCAACTTCGGTTACAGCTACACCACCAACTTCAGTTACAGCTACACCAACTTCGGTTACAGCTACCATCCTTCAGCAACACCACCAACTTCGGTTACAGCTACTGCACCACCAGCTTCATTACAGCTACACCACCGCTTCGGTACAGCTTCACCATCAGCTTCAGCTACAGCTGCACCGCGAACTCAGCTACAGCTACCATCAACTTCGGTTACAGCTTCACCATCCTTCGGCTACAGCTGCACCCATGAACTCGCTACAGCTACCATCACTTCGGTTACAGCTACCATCGGCTTCAGCTACAGCTGCCATGAACTCGGCTACAGCTACACCATCCTTCGGTTACAGCTACCATCGCTTCGGTAGCTACCATGCTTCCTTCAGCTACACCATCCTTCGGTTACAGCTACACCACCAACTTCGGTTACAGCTACACCACCAACTTCGGTTACAGCTACACCATCCTTCAGCAACACCACCAACTTCGGTTACAGCTACACCACCAACTTCGGTTACAGCTACACCATCAAGCTTCAGCAACACCACCAACTTCGGTTACAGCTACACCACCAACTTCAGTTACAGCTACACCACCAGCTTCGGTTACAGCTACACCACGAACTCAGCTACAGCTACACCATCCTTCGCTACAGCTGCACCGCCGAACTCAGCTGGCTACATCAACTTCGGTTACAGCTGCACCATCAGCTTCGGTTACAGCTCACCATCAGCTTCAGCTACAACTACACCACCAACTTCGGTTGGCTACCGCAACTTCAGTTACAGCTTCATACCAACTTCGGGCACAGCTGCCACCAGCTTCGGCTACAGCTACCACCATCAACTTCAAGTACAGCTACACCACCAACTTCGGTTACAGCTGTGCCACAACTTCAGGCACGGCTGCCATCAACTTCAGCTACAGCTGCATCAACTTCAGTGCTGCACCATCAACTTCGGCTACAGCTGCCGTGAACTTCAGCTACAGCTACCATCAACTTCAGCTAAAGCTACACCATCGCTTCAGCCACAGCTACCATCACTTCGGTACAGCTACATCATCAACTTCAGCTACAGCTAGACCATCCTTCAGCTACAGCTACACCATCAATTTCAGTTCGCTACACCATCAAATTCAGCATCAACAGCAGCTTCAGCAACAACTAACAGCTTCAGCAACGGCTTCCAGTTCAGTAACAACTATGGCATCTTTGTGAAAGCTACAGCTTAATCAAGTTGAACCTACAGCTTCAGGTGGAGAACCTGATGACTTGAGAACCGTCATCTGGTAAAACTCACACAGCAACATTGGCTGTCTTATTTTTACTTTACCACCATTGATTGAGTAAATTTTTGTTTTATATTCATAAGTATTAATTAAAACAAATATAAGCAATAATAACTTGTACAGTAGAAGTCCATCCGGACTGCTTGAGGATTGGAGTAGGTCTGGTTTTCGGATTTTCCGGATTCTTAGGCAGTACTTTTTAAAATTCAAATTTAAGGAGGAATAAAGAGATGAACAGGTACATTTTGATAATTTATTCATTAGCAAATATAGCAAGCTTCAAACGAGCAGTTTTAAAGAAAAGCTTTGAATTATAATTTTTATTCTTTGCCTTTTTTATATCATAAATTGTAGACTTTCCAATGTGGTATGTTTCCATTAGAACAGTATTGCTCACACGTTCTAGTTTCTTAATTATTTCAAGTTTGTCACTCAATTTCAACGTGTTCTTTCTCTTCACTGCAGTTTATTTACTTTAAACCATTATTATGGGCTTGCACAGTACTCTGTAAATGGGAAATAGGACTCAAAATTTCACATGTTGTCAGGTTGATTGCTCGTTTAAGTAGCAACTCACATTGGTAGCTTGTGATGTCACTTACGCTGGCGCTCATACATACACACAAAAGCCGCTTAAAAGTTTGAGTTTTTGAAAGTCCGGTTCTCGGGTGGTCGGTTTCTGGCATCCAGATTTTTTGGACTTTTACTGTATATAAGTGTTGCTCTCATATTCTAATGTAGTGAAATGAAGCTCTGTTTTCATGTTTGTGCTTGCTTATCACGTTAGCATTGTGCCTTGGCTTTTTTCTTTACCATTAATGGTTACTTCACTTCTATTGTTCCATTTATTTACATTAAATAACATTAATTAAAACATACATATAAATTTTACATAAATTTTACTACAGCTACAACCAGGGTCTTATTTTCTTCAGTTTCATATGTAGAACCACCGTCCGGGTGTAAACAATAACGAAAACATTGCCGTCTCGTCTCCTCTTGTGTGTTTTAATATTCTACATACAGTATTATTAGTGAATTGTATTGTTCATTTGCACATAAACATTAATTCAATCAACTAGACATTCAGTAATAAACAATAATGAATCTTTGTACACAAGAAAATGGCTGTGTTTCGATGTCGTGTATACATCGTTGCACTTCCACTATGTCACTTTTTTCTTTACCATCAATAGTTACTTCTACTGTACATACATTAAATAACATTAATTAAAATATACTGTACTGTACATTTTTTTACACTAATTTACTGCGGTAATAACCAGGGTTTTTATTTTCTTCATGGCGACTCTGCCTTTATCAGCATATGCCACATGCCAGAAGAGTCAAGTAATCTTATTTGTTATCCTACACGAATTAATATAGCAGGGTCTTAATCAAACTGTAAGATGGACTTAGTCAATAACACAACAAATTTAGAGTCATGTAGTTTTGTTAACAGACATTTTGACAGTCCATCCTCAGAAACTATCGCCTCTCACCCATTGGACCTTCAGAAAGTACACCAAAGTGAAGTGATCACAAACATTACAGTGTTGAAGGCCAAATCAATGGATACCAATAGTGATGATGATGCAGCCTTGTGGCACCCACTGACATTTGTGACAAACAATTTTCATCCCACAGTGACTTCAGCCTTGATAGTGTTCGCGGTGATAACCACTATAATAATCATAATTACTTTAGTCTCCTATGTAAAGAAGCAGCTTTGTAAACCAGCGATAGCTAAATCTGCTATACAGGAAGCTGTCCCTAATATTATTCATTACATAGCCTAACGCAGTACACATGATGTCAGTCATTTGAGACCATCACCAAGGTAGACAATTTTAGCAATATCCACGTGATAGGATTCTTTCCTTTATGCAGCCATCCGAGGACTGTTGACACTACGTGGCCGAGCAATCTGTAAGCAGTTTAGTGTAGTTTAGTCTGTAACCAGACAGCTATTTCAGCAACGCTGCTGACACTGATTCAGGTGTTCATACCAAGGAATTGACTCAAACTGACTCTTCCTACTGATAGAAGCTTCTAGAAGCTTGAACCCATGCATCATCCTTCGTGGCCGCCACTGTTAGTTAGCCCTAGGGTGGGTTCGCCCTGGAAGAGCTGAGCAGTTTTTAACTGGACACCACCCAGTTCTGATCTAACACTGAGCATTTGAAGGAAGCCCTTCAGTCCTAGCAGATCTACTAACTCTGAGTATAACCTCAGAACGAGAATCTCTAATACTGCTCTTGCATCAGTCCTAGATCAAGTGGCTAGCGTCCTCTGTAGATACAAGTGTAAATATATATATGTACATATAACGACATGCATCCGTCCACCCATCTCAGAGAAAGCGCCGCGCGCGCCGCATCACGCCGCGCCCGCCCCGCCCGCCCGCCACGCCCGCCCGCCGCCGCGCACGCCGCACACACACACACCACTCACCAAAGCCCTGCTTCCACCTTTACAAGGCAGCAGGGGTTGAAAGGTAATGATCACAACACATAAAGGTAGTCCTGGATTAAGATAACCGAGTCGCTGAAATAATAAACTCTTGAAAGTCCATGTGTAACAGTTTGCTCTATGTAACAAGTGATCTTTCTGCTTTAATATACAGTACTTAGGAGTGCTAGTGTGTGCACCATAAATTTTTCATTTAAATTTCCATAAGTCAAATACAGCTAGACCCCGACTTTGATGCCGACTTACGACCGTGGACTTCGACCGCCCTAGAATTTTTTATTATTATTATTATTATTTTTTTTTTTTCAAATGACCTGCGCATTTTCTATACGAAACGTTTCCAGTTAATGTAGTCTCCATGTATAATTAGAAAATTATGGGGGCCCCATGTGCATTCAGCTGACTACATTAAAGGTAAGTGCTCAGTCACACTGTATCCATTCCTTATTATTTATTACTTTCACTGTACTGTATCCATTCCTCATTATTCATTACTTTTACTGTACTGTATTTCATTGCAGATTTTTATTAAAAAAATAAATAAATAAATAAAAAATTATCTATGTCGGACTTACGACCTGGATTTGGGTCCCTAACCCCGTCGTAATAAGTTTTTTGTTATGGATGGCTTAAATGTTTTGATGAAAAATAAAAATATATTTTAATACCTTCTTCCATACACGAATGATTCGGTCAGTGGGCAGTGTAGTGACCTTCTGGAAATCCTCATCTCCAGGATCATCTCCCGTTTCTGTGTGTACCAGCTCACGGCTTCGATACTGCAACTTCTGTACATTTCTCACATCTTCTGCAGTAGTTTCCAACATCAACATACATTGTGCGCCAATAATACTTGCTAATTATACTGCTGTACATCTTTTTCACAAAATGAACACCCTTGGTAGAAGATTTAACAATTAAATAATCTGTTACAATATGGAAAATTCAGTAAAATAGTTCTAAAGTAAAATCACGAAATATGTTTTCTATTTTATCTATTACAGTATATACCATTACAGTACTTGGCTACTAAATCTATGGCAAACCTTCACCACAGAATTACTCTCAAGAGAATGATTAATCCATACTTCTAATTTAGAACAGAAATTTGACTGTAAAACAGAGGATTTTGATAGAGAGTTGATAGTCATAGAAACAATCATTTTACCTTATGCTTCCATGCTGCCCCACAACAATCCAAAGTACTTCCACATTATAAACAATGCTTAAGGGCATGTTTGGTGGCATAAGAGGCTTGCATAAAATATTACATTCATAGTAACAAATATTATGCATCAGTACAGTTATTAAATAATTTAGTTAAGTTATAATTGCGAGTAACATCTATGAAATTCATATTCATTGAGTGTAGAAACAATCTGTTTTTCTCTGTGAGGTGGCAAGGTTGGCAGGAAATGATGTGGAAAAACATTTAGTTGACCAAGGTATGGTATAATTCTTCCACAAAGATTGCACCTCACTAATGGGGGATTAGTTGCAGCTACATGCCAATGGATATGATTTTCTGGTCTATCAAAAATGGTAATCATATGTTGTCAAATATTAGAAACAGTTACAGTGTTGCTAGAAATGACATTAGAGTTAGGAACCTGACAATAGAGACTGAAAGAGCACTGCCAAGGTAACCATGGCTAAGCCATTAAGTGTGAGAAATGATTGTAAAACAATGATGATGACGATCAAACAAACACACATTAATTATGGTAACGGTGGAGGAGTCAGCACCAAAAGGACTTCATAGAATTGCACCAAATTTTCAGATGTTTGGATGGAACTGAGTAATAAAATTAAAATTATTATTATTATTTTTTTTTTTTTTAAGCCTATCTTTTGATCAAAATTACACTTTTCAGTGAAGGGCATGAAAGAAGAGGAAAACAATGGTGGAGAAACACTGCAAACACTTATCATATGGCAGTAATTTCCGCGTCTCTATGTGCTTTTAGGCGAAGAAATAATAATTCTGCCATTATGGCGGCGTCAAATCTCCCATGGCAACCATGTTTTGGTTCACATCATCTACTACAGCTCCTCCCCAACTTACGACCCACCCAACCTACATCCACCTGCACAGACCTGCTCTGTCCATAACAACCATCCACATATACGACCCACGATTGGGACCAGACCAAAAATTTTTCAAATAGGCGAACATTTTCTGCTGAAACGTTTCTGTCGATGCAGAAGGCGTGGCTTGAGATCACCCGCATGGGTGCAGCTCCCCGCGCAGTGAAGGCGGCTTAGTTGATGTTTGGCTGCCGTGCCCACAACTGATCAGCGTAAGGTACCGTTATTTTCGTATTTAATTGACTTTTATAACAATGCCTGGAAAGCGTGGTGGCGATGGTGGTGGTGCTCGAAAAGAACCAGTCAATTACTTGAGACGAAAATGAAGATAATAATGCAATATGAAAATGGAAAAACTGGCCTGGCAATTTCCGCGCCCTAGGGTTTCGCGCCGACCATCCCCGCTATTCACGAAGGACAAGGCATTATTAGGTGATCGCCAGTGAAGAAGGATCAGCACCTCAAAAGGGAGACTATAATTTGAGAAGAAAAGACAAGGGTCCACATTCCGCGATCAAAAGTGTGTTGATATGGATGGAAGACCAGATGCAGAAACGATGTACCCTTAAGCCTTCTAACCTTATACAGGCCAAGGCTGGCTTTGTTCGACAGCCTGAAGCGGGCAGGGAGATGAGAGTCTTGGGAACAAACCTTCTGTATGAAGTCATGGGTGGTTTAACAGATTTAGAACACAGTTTACAATGTCCAAGGTGGTCTGGAGAGGCAGCTAGTGTGATGTTGGTGCAGCTTTTTGGGAGGCTGAATCATGTAGCGTTGTGGAAGAAGTATTTGCCTGAGCAAATATTCCGCGTGGATGAAACTGGATTATTGTGGGCGCGTACCTGAGCAGTTATACACATCCCACAAGAGGCAAAAGCAATGTGGGATTCAAGACATTCGGGACAATTACACACGCTACTTGTTGGGGGAGAATGTTGCTGGTTTCCAGATCAACCATTCATGATCTATCATTCAGGAAACCCAGAGCTTTTAAGCATGTCAACAGCACACACTGCCAGTATTTTTTATTGCAGTAACAAGAAAGCCTGAATGACAACCCTATTGTTGCAGTTAGTTCATGAATTGCTTCATTCCTCAAACCCATTGTCTGCAACTTAAGGGGTTTGCATTCAGAATTTTGCTGATTTTGGTTAATGTTTGGGACTGCCACACACACCTGGAAGACATGCACCCTGATGTTAAAGGTAGTCTACCATTCCACCTATTTTTCTCTGTCATCAACCTTTGGATCAAAATTACTACTGCCAACAAAACAAATTATTTACCTCGACAACCGCTCCGAGCTGTTGCTGCTAAGAGGTGAAAAGCAACTCAAACTTGATTTTGGAAAGGAGTGGCATTTTGTTATGTATAAAATTATTATTGCAGCATGGGATGAACACAGTGTGTCGAAAAAAAGATATGTGCACAATTTAGAGGCTTTAGCTAGTAAGTTATTTCAGAGATTAGAAACAAGGGCTCAATGAGTTGGGCAACAGCTTAATAGAAATTGATAAGTGTTGGATATGAAGTTATGATTGAAAAAATTAGCAGAAGAGCTCAATCAACGAGGATCTTGTTGAACTGGAGCACACAAAATGAAGAGGCAGAGAGGTGAAATGTGAAGAAGGCACCTTTAAAAAATTTCAGTGAAAACCATTAAGCATAATTTGCAACAATAGAGAGTGTCTGAAATAACAGATGATCAATGGTGAGCGTTTTGCCAAGACAGGCAGAACTGATCCAGAATACTTTAGCACACTGCAAGGAGATTTATAATAAAAAGAAACAGGCTGTGCAGTCCTAAATTGGACATCTAATTTAAAAAGTCCCCCAGTGCCATCTCACGCCCCACCAGTGCTGCCTCCTTCCACTTCTCAAGAATGAAACCAATACCTTCAACCCAGCAAGTTTCCCCTATACACCAAACCACACCATATCTGAAAGGCGTGATGACCCACCAGCACCCATCTCCTCCTCCTTCATCCAATTAATATATAGTCTCCATGTCTGTAAAATAGAAAGTGCCTTGAGGGGCCCGTGTGCATTCAATGACTACGGTAAGGTAAGTGCTCAGTCACTGTCATCCATTCTTCATTATTGAGTTACTTTTACCTTCTGTATTTCATTTTAGATTTTATATGTTTTCTTTTCTTTTTGCATTTCCAACTTACGACCTGGATTTGCGTCCCTAACCCCGTCGTAAGTATGGGAAGGAGCTGTATATGGAGTGTCTGTGGGCTTTGTTTACATATCAAGAAACAAATGTGATCTCATAGGGCATGTTTATTATGATTTGCATTGGACTGAAATCGTGTATTTTTCTAAAGATGTTGTCTGGATGATAGTAAGAAAATTGAAATGACAATGTACAGGTTAGGAAGTTAGGTGAGGTTAGCTTAGATTAAGTAGGTTAGGTAAGATTAGGTCAAATTCTAATAGGTTTTGGCATTCTCGTTTCCATTTTTTTGTTCAGCATCCTGCAAATAACATCTCCAGAAATTTTGGTTCAATTCCATAAGTTATTTCTAGTGCTAACCATCTCCTCCACCTTTACCCTTATTACTAATACACAAAGAAACAAAAAAAATAAATCTTTAGTTAACACAAGTCAAGTGGGTCTCTGTAAAAAGTGTATTAGAACTCTGAATTTTTATTTATGGAGCAACATTAATTGACCATTAAATTCATAAAGTCATCAAGGTCATTCAAGTACTATAGTGAATGTGTTACATATGTGCCATGTCTTACTGAATATCTAAAGTGAAAGAAATCCAAATTAAGAGCTTATATGAAAACTTAATAAAATTGTGAGTGTTAGAGAATATTGATATAAGTTAATGAAATAATGGTAGTACAAGAGCTACAAATTACAATATAAGTATTGGTTTGAAGATGAGAAGTTTACCTGAAACCTGGTCAATATGTTCTGCCTCTATGATGTGTCGTTGTTCCTCAGCACTAGTTATAACTTCCTTTGGCATCTTATGACCATATGACAATCTTCCTTCTTCATTTATCTGCCAAAATCATATTGGGTCGTCCATAAGATAATAAACAGATATTTGGGGATATTTTTTCAAACTTTTCTCTGCTGTAATGAAAAGTAGTCATAATCATAGGAAAACACAAACATACTGTACAGCCACTTTCTTCATTTCTTGTTACTCATTCACTCTTAATGCTGTAACACATGCCTTAGGTACTCCAAGAGAAATCCAGATCTTTTCCAGATACTGTACTCACTTAGCACTATGCTTTCCAATCCTTTACACACACACTGCCATTTCTAGTGCAGCCTTCAGCCAAACTATTCGTCTCCTTGGTTTCCTTCCAACCATCTACCTCAAGTTATATACCACTGTATTTTTTTTTAAACTTTCACTTTCCATTCTCTTGATTTAAATGATATCCCCGTTAGCCGGAACAATTGGTGCAGAGCACTTCCGAGATGAAATTTCCGGGAACAGGCGACTTACTCAAACCAGAAAATTCATATCCGGGAACCTTTTCCAGATGTGTGTGTATTGTTGTTGTGTGTGTGTGTCAGGAACACACCTCAACATCACATATAACACCCCACCCACACACCCCAACACCACCACACACCCCCAACACCACCACACACCCCAACACCATTCACACCCCCAACACCACCCACACACCCCAACACCCCCACACACCCCAACACCACTCCCCAGCACCACTCACACCCCCCAACACCACCCACACCCCCAACACCACCCACACCCCAACACCACTCACACCCCAACACCCACACCCCCAACACCACCCACACCCCCAACACCACCCACACCCCAGCACCACTCACACCCCCAACTACCACACACCCCCAACACCACCCACACGCCCCAACACCACTCCTGACCCCAACACCACCCACACACACCCCCTCACAACACCACCCACACACCCCCAACACCACCCACACACCCCCAACACCACCCACACACCAACACCACCCACACCCCCAACACCACCCTCACCCCACCAACACCACTCACATGCCCCATCAGCACCGCCCACACACCCCCAACACCACCCACACACCCCCAACCTGCCACACCCCAACACCACCCACACACACCCCAACACCACCCACACCCCAGCACCACCCACACACCAGCACCACCCACACACCCCCAGCACCACTCACACACCCACAACACCACCCACACCCCCAGCACCACCCACACACCCCAACACCCACACACCCCCAGCCACCACCCACACCAACGCCACCCACACACTCCCAACACCACCCACACACCCACCCCCAAGCCACCCACACACCCCCAGCACCACCCACACACCCCAGCCTCCACCACACCCCCAGCACCATACACACCCCAGCACCACCCACCCCCAACACCAGCACACACCCAGCACCACCCACACCCCCAGCACCATCACACCCCCAAGCACGCCCACACACCCCAACACCACCCACACCCACACGTCAACCACACCCCCAGCCCACACACCCCCAGCCTGCCCACACACCCCCAACACCACCCACACACCCACACCACCCACCCCCAGCACCACCCACACACACACCCCAACACCACTCCACACACCCCAACACCACCCACACCCCAACCTGCCCACACACCCCCAACACCCACACACCCCAACACCACCCACACCCCAACACCACCCACACACACCCCCCAACACCACCCCACACACCCCCCAACACCTCACCTCCCAACACCACTCACACAACACCACCCACATCCCCAGCACCACCCACACACCCCAACACCCTCCACACCCCAGCACCACCCACACACCCCAACACCACCCACACACCCTCCCCCCCCCCAACACCCACACACCCCAACACCACCCACACACCCAACACCACCCACACCCCCAACACCACCCACACACACCCCCAGCACCACCCACACACCCCAACACCACCCACACACCCCCAACACCACCCACACACCCCCAACACCACCCACACACCCCAACACCACCACACACCCCCAACACCACTCACACCCCAACACCGCCCACACACCCCCCAACACCACCCACACCACCAACACCACCCACCCCCAACACCACCCACACACCCCAACACCACCCACACCCCCAACACCACCCAACACCACCCACACACCCCCAAACCACCCACACACCCCAGCACCACCCACACACCAACACCACCCACACACCCCAACACCACCCCACACACCCCAGCACCCACCACACCCCAACACACCCACACCACCAACACCCACACACCCCAACACCACCCACCCCCCAACCGCCCACACACCCCAGCACCACCCACACCCCAGCACCACCCACACACCCCCAGCACCACCCACACACCCCCAACACCACCCACACACCCCAGCACCACCCACACCCACCAACCACTCCACACCCCAGCACCACCCACACACCACCAGCACCGCCCACACACCCCCAGCACCACCCACACCCCAGCACCACCCACACCCCCAGCACCACCCACACCCACCAGCACCACCCACACACCCCAGCACCACACGCCCCCAAGACCACCCCACCCCCAACACCACCCACACACCTAGCCACCACCCACACACCCCAACACACCCACACTAGCACCACCCACCCCCAGCACCCACACCCCAACACCACCCACACCCCCAACACCACCCACACCCCCAACACCACCCACACCCCAGCACCACCCACACCACCAGCACCACCCACACCCCCAGCCTGCCTCCCAGCCTGCCCACACACCCCAGCACCGCCCACACACCCCCACCACCCACACACACCCCCAACACCACCCACACACCCAGCACCACCCACAACACCACCCACACACTCCCCTCCACCCACACACCCCCAACACCACCCCACACCTCCCAGCACCACCCACACACACACTAGCACCACCCACACACCCCCAACACCACCCACACCCCCAACACCACCCACACCCCAACACCACCCACACACCCCAACACCACCACACACACCCCAACACACCACCCACACACACCCCAACACCACCCACACACCCCAACACCACCCACACACCCCAACACCACCCACACACCCCCCAGCACCACCCACACACCCCAACACCACCCCACACCGTAACCACCCACACCTCCCCAGCACCACCCCACACCCAGCACCGCCCACACACCCCCAACACCACCCACACCCCCAGCACCACCCACACACCCCCCCAACACCACCCACACCCCCAACACCACCCACACACCCCCAACACCACCCACACACCCCCAACACCACCCACACCCCCAACATCCACCCACACCCCCAACACTGCTACACCCCCCACCACCACCCACACACCCCCCAACACCCTCACACACCACCCACACCCCCAACACCACCCACACACCCCAGCACCACCCACACATCACAACACCACCACACCCCAACACCACTCACCCCCAAACCTGCCCACACACCCCAGCACCACCCACACCCCAGCCCGCACCCACACACTGACACCGCCCACTTATTCACCACACGCCTGAGCGCCGCCCACACCCAGCACACACCGCACGTCCCAGCCTGCCCACGTCCCGAGGTCATGCGTCCCAGTCCCACACGTCAGTGACACCCACACGCCCCAGCACCACCCACACGTCCCAGCCCCACCACACCCCAGCCCACCCAGCACCACCCACACCCCAGCACCACCCACACTTTATTTTCCCACACGCCCCAACGCCGCCCACGTCAGCACCACCCACGTTACGCCGCCCGCACATCTGACACCGCCCAGCCTCAACGCCACCCGGCTCCCAACACCGCCCACAATCGGCCCGCCGCACGTCCCAACCCGTCCCCGGCGCCGCCCGCAGCCTGACACCGCCCACGGCTCCCCAGCGCCGCCCACACTTGGGCCGCCGCCACACTGACGCCACCCACACGCCCAGCACCACCCACCGCCCCAAGCCGCCGCCAGAATCCCCAGCACCGCCCGCATTTCGCGTCCACACGTAATCCCAGCACCACTCCGTCCCAACACCACCCACGTCAACACCACCACACTTCCCAACGCCACCCACCTTCCCCCGTCACCCCAGCCAGCTTTCTTACGCGACCCACCCACACGCGACACCACCCACCCCGACACCACCCACACACCCGACACCACCCACACCGACACCACCCACCTGCCACCCGGCACCACCCACACGCCCAGACACCACCCACACCCGACACCACCGTTTTCACCACACGCCCGACACCGCCCACACGCCGAGCGCCGCCACGCCCCAGACACCGCCCACACACGCCCCCAGCACCACCCACACGCCCCAGACACCACCCACACCCCATTTGCCACCCACACACCCGACACCACCCACAGGTCAACACCACCCACACACCCGACACCACCCACACACCCACGACACCACCCACCCGACACCACCCACATCACCCGACACCACCCACCCCAACACCACCACACACCCCACACCGCCCACACCCCGACACCGCCCACCCGACACCACCACACCCGCACCCACACCCGACACCACCCACACACCCCAACGCCACCCACACACCGACACCACCCACACACCACCCACACCCGACACCACCCACACCCGAACACCACCGACACCACCCACACCCGACATCACCCACGCCCAGTCACCACCCACAGATCTACACCACCTGAATCAGCACCACCCACACTTCCATCACCACCCACACACCCCATCACCACCCACACGCTGGCCGCCGCCCACACTTGGCGCACTTCGGCATAACCCGCGCTGACACCGCCCACGCCTGACACCGCCCACGCCTGACGCCGCCACGCTGACGCCGCCACGCTGACGCCTGACGCACTTCAGCCGCATTACGCGCTGGCCCACGCTGACACCGTACGTGCCTGACGCAGTACGGCCCTTACGCAGCACGCCTGGCGCCTTACACGCTGACCGCTTCCGCATCAGCCAGGCCTGCACGCAGCGCAGGCACCACCCGCGCAGCCCATACCCATTTGGCCCACACGTGACGCCGCCCACGCACTTCAGCGCCACTTGCGCCCCAGCCGCCGCCCACGCCCCAACCGCCACCCACACGCCCCAACGCCACCCACGCTGACACCGCCCATGCGCCTGTTGCCATACCATAACCCACTCACACTTCCCCAACACCACTGTCCATGATCCCAATATCCTTTATGCCTGAGAGTAAACCTACCCAAGTTATTATCAGATAAAACAAGCAGGCTACGGCAATAGTATTCAAACCTACTCCTTCATGTACCTGAATAATAAAACAAAGCCAAATGGTAGTCTAAAAATAGTACGTATACAGTATTACCTTCTTGTTTTTCACCATTTTGTCTCGCTTGTGCTGCCTGCCTCGCCAAGCTTTTCTGCTTGTTTTTCACATATACGCGTAGTGTCCTGCTAAGCTTTGTTTTTAGTTTACCCACCCCCACCCTACCCTCTCCTGACTGCCTGTTTTTGGCTCATAAATTCATACAAATTACCCGGCCAGAATATAATTTACATTGCTGAAATTCATATAATTGGTGATCATTTTGAATATAAACATCATATATTTTGCATTAAACATACATTTACATAAAATTTTTCTCCAAGTAATTATATTTATCTTTTGTTAAAAATATATGACATTTATCCAAAATTCCTGTCTTACAAAATCCCGTGTCAGTATATTATATTATCCCTATTTTTAGTTTGGTAGGCTGTATTTATTAGTTAAGTATTCTGTTTCCCCACATCTCCTTTGGGATGGGGGGTGAAGTGAGGCTTCGACCATCTGTTACCCTGTGAAGAATATTTTTTTTTATATTAACTGAAGATATTTGTTTTTAGCTCATAAAATTCATACAATTACCGGTCAGAATATAATTTACATTGCTCAAATTCTTATAATTTGATGATCATTTTGAATATAAACATGCATATATTTGCATTGAACATAAAATTTTAGATAAAATGTTTTCTGAGTAACTATGTTGTCTTTGTGCAAAATATGACATTTATATTCAAAATATTCTGGTCTAAATGAATCCAGCAATGTCAATTATATTATCCTAACTTTAATCTGAGTGTTATTTATTACAAATGTTAAAATTTATTTTTTCACCCACATCTCTTGAAGGGACAATTGGTGAGTGGGGGAGGGTTGGGACTGACCTTGTGATTTGGAAGAGGGGGAGGCAAGGGGTACTTTGGTTGAACGAATAGTGTCCTGACGATTATTATTTTTTTTATTAACTTGAAGATATTTGTTTTAGCTCATAAAATTCATACAAATTACCGGTCAGAATATAATTTACATTGTTGAATTCTTATAATTTGGTGATCATTTTGAATATAAACATCATATATTTTTGCATTAGACATACAAATTTTGAGATAAATTTTTTTCTCTGGGTAACTATGTTATCTTTTGTGCAAAATATATGACATTTATATTCAAAATATTCCTAGTCTTACAAAGGAATCCATTAATGTCAATTTAATATCCTAACTTTAGTTTGGTGTGTTATTAAAATTTAGTGGTTTTTCCCCAAAAATTTCTAGAGAGGAAGAGCGGCAGTGTAGTGTGAGAGGGGGAGAGTTGAGTCCATTATTTGAATGGACATTAACTTGGCGACTGTATTCTCTATTTCTCTTAAGTATTATTGCATGTACCATCATAAAATTAGATGTTATTTTTACTACAAATAGTTATGTGTCTTCAAAAAGTGAGTTTGGGGGTCGGGCGGTTTTCTATTGGATTTCCATATGTTCTGTTGTTCATCTTAGCGCGATTTCACTTAACACGGGACCTCTGGGTTCTATTGACGTGCTTAAGTGGGAATTTCTTAACTTATACTCGTGTATAGTTAAGTTTTTAAGACCAAATTTTAAGGCAAAATTAAGGGTCGTCCTATACATGCGTAATAGTTTTGTTAAGTTGAACCCGTGCATTGATGGGAAGGCGTGGAGCAACTTTTAGCTTGAGACGAAAAATATTTACCATTTACTGCCAGTAAACAATGGAAATGTAAATATGTACCAATTAGCAATGAAAGTTGTGCAGTTCCTTCAGGCAAATGAAGCTCACCAACTTACAATAGGCTAAATTACCTTCTAGCGTGCTTTTTCAGTAGTCTGTATTGAAGTTCTTATCATATCTATCACGGTATCACAGTTCTCATTGATCTACAAAAATACCGAAATAAAAACCCGATATTTCACATAATATAATACTGCATTAATCTACTTCAACCTATTGTTTACAGCGGCATGATGCATCACCAGCTCTTGTGTGTATCAGCTAGGCGGTACACATGTTTTTTCGAATCGTTTTCAGTTAAAAAACTGTTACATCACATGTATATTTTTACTTTAACTGTGCCTGAATGAATATATTCTCGGAAATAAATAGTAGTTTTTGCTGAAGCGCAATGTATTTCAATGTAAAATAGGATAAAATACATGACGAAAACAAAAGATTTTACCTAACCTTCCGATGTTCAAGAGAAATTACTCGGTTTTTAATAGTTTTTGGTTAAAAATATTGTTTATAACCTATGTGTATTCTATTCATACTTGTGATATAATGCATTCACGAAATGTAATATTTTTGCTGAAATGGCGTCGTATTACAGTGGAAAGTGGGATAAATATCGTGAAAACAATGACTTTCGCTTTCTTCGTTCAAAACATATGCATGTCCGCTTTTGAATGGTTTTCAGTAAAAACAGTTGTATTACAATAATATTCTATCCTAGTTGACTTGAATAAATACTACGATACCATATTTCTGAATATTTTATTAAATCCATCAAAATCATTTTCCTTGTCATCTGCAGCAACAAACAGCTTCTCCCAGTCCTCTCCTTGAACAGGGCTAGAGAAGTGCGTGTTTTTTCGAATCGCTTTTCAGTTAAAAAACTATTACATCCATTTATTTTACCTAAACTGCGCCTGAATGAATATATTCTCAGAAATAAATAGTAGTTTTTGCTGAAACGTGATGTATTTCAATGTAAAATAGGATAGAATACATGACGAAAACAAAAGACTTTACCTAAGCTTCCGATGTTCTTGAGATGTTATTCGTTTTTTTATAGCTTTCAGTTAAAATTCTGTTATATTACAATGATATATTCATACTGTGCTTGATATAATACATTCACGGAAATGTAATATTTTGCTGAAATTACGTCGTATTACAGTGGAAAGTCTTGAAAAAAATGATTAGAAACAATGACTTTCGCTTTCTTCGCTCAAAAGATGTTACCGTAATCGCTTTTTGAATGGTTTAGTTAAAAACTGTTGCAAATCAATAATATTCCTCGTAATTGACTTGAATAATATTTGAATGGAAATATACAATATTTTGTTGAAACTACCAGCGTTTCAGTGTAAAGTGTTAGTAATAATAAATGGTAAACAATTTGCCTTCGCTTTTCGTGTTTCAGGTCTTGGCTGAGCCTCAGTTTATAGGATGTAGGGCGTTTTACTGAAGATTTTGTTGTTCCATTACTCTAAAAACGTGGGTCGAACTATAAACGAGAATATCATAAATTATGATTTCTTGGTCAAAAATCAGGATAGAACCTATAAATGAGGGGTTATATATGAGTATATACGTAATTCAATTTATGTTCTAAAGGAGTACTCACTAACATCAAGAATTTAAGGAATAAGTGATTGTATATTAAAATAAGAGGATGCCAGAAGGGTGAAAATATACCGTGGGAGTTAGACCAAACGAATACTACTTAACATAACTATATTACACAGACATACAATATATATACAACAATCACTACAAAATGGTTATTTCCTACCAATAGGAGATTCCCTAACACCAGGATCCTTCCTAGGCCCTATCTGGCGATGTCACTAATACCTGATACCCCTAGGGCATTGCAGAAGACTGGACAAGCACTAGACAAAGGTGGCTAGAGAAAGAATGGACCACGTCTGTCTATACGGTTTTAGCTACTCTCTGGGGCGTCCCCCACTGATGAGGATGGCCGTCTCATATCACGTGATCCAGGACATTTGCTAGATAGTTTATATAATTAATTAATACTACTCTTGATTTGACTTAACACAGTAACACAATGATGCATATTAATAACATACATAAATATACAATTAACCTAAGTAACTAAGAACAACAATAATATAATAAGTACAATTAACAAGTTATTAATAGCTTGTGGGAAATGGAGGCGTGAACATATGCCTCACGCCATCGAGTTCCCGGCGCTACAGGCACGTGACACCACCCACACACCCCAACACCGCCCACACACCCCAACACCCCACACCCCAACACCGCCCACACACCCCAACCAGCCCACACCCCAACACCGCCCACACCCCAACACCACCCACATCAACACCACCACATATCAACACCACCACAGCATCCCCGACACCACCCACATAACCCAACACCACCTACATAACCCAACACCACCCACAATCCCAATCCACCCACACCCCAACACCACCCACACCCCAACACCACACATCCCAGCACCACCCACATCCGTAATCACCCACACATCCCAGTACCACCCACATCCCAACACCCCACACATCCCAGCACCACCCACATCAACACCACCCACACATCCCAGCACCACCCACATCAACACCACCCACATCCCAACACCACCCACACATCAACACCACCCACACATCAACACCACCCACATCCCAACACCACCCACATCCCAACACCACCCACACATCAACACCACCCACACATCCCAACACCACCCACACATCAACACCACCCACATCTCAACACAACACATCCCAACACCACCCACACACCCCCACCACCCCACACACTAACACCACCCACACCCCAACACCACCCACATATCCCCAACCACACCCCAACACCAAACACCCAACACCACCCACACAGCTCACCCACACACTCACCCACACACCCCAACCACCCACACACCCCAACACCACCCACACACTAACACCACCCACACACCCCAACACCCACACACCCCAACCAGCCCACACACCCCAACACCACCCACACAGCACACCACCCACACCCCAACACCACCCACACACCCCAGCACCACCCACACACCCCAACACCGCCCACACACCAACACCACCCACACACCTGACACCACCCACACCCCAACACCACCCACCCCAGCACCACCCACACACTAGCACCACCCACCCCAACACCACCCACACACCCCCAGCACCACCACACCCCAACACCACCCACACCCCAGCACCACCCACCCACACCACCCACACCCAACACCCCACACCCACAACCCCACGCCCCAGCACCCACACACCCCACACCACCCACACACAACACCGCCAACACCCCCAACATCCGCCGCGCCACCAGCACCATCCACACCCCATCACCACCACACACCCATCACCACCCACACACAACACCACCCACACACCAACCACCACCCACACACCCCAACACACCACACACACCCCAACACCACCCACACACCCCAACACCACCCACACACAGCCAACCCACCATCCCATCACCACCCACACACCCCAACACCACCCACACCACCACACCACCCACACCCCAACCACCCACACCCCAACACCACCACACACCCCAACCGCCCACACACACCCCAACACCACCCACTAATCCGAACACCACCCACACATCCAACACCACCCATATCAACACCACCCACACATCCCCAACACCACCACTTCCCAACACCACCCACTTCCCAACACCATCCACACTTCCCAACACCACCACATTCCCCAACACCACCCACCTTCCCAACACCACCCACACCTGCCAACACCACCCACACCTACCAACACCACCCACACCACACCACCACACCACCCACACACTAACACCACCACATTCACCACCCACACACCCCAACACCACCCACAGATCCCAACACCACCACAGATCCCAACACCACCCACAGATCCCAACACCACCCACTTACCCAACACCACCCACACCCACCAACACCACCCACACCCAACACCCACCTTCTTACCACACTCCCAACACCACCCACACTACCCATACCACCCACACACCCCAACACCACCCACACACCCCAACACCACCCACACACCCCAACACCACCCACACACCCCAACACCACCCACACACCCCAACCCACCCACACACCCCAACACCACCCACACACCCCAACACCACCCACACACCCCAACACCACCCACACACCCCAACACCACCCACACTCCCCAATACCACCCACACACCCCAACACCACCCACACACACCACAACACCACCCACACCCCCCCAGCACCACCACCCACACCCACCACACCACCCACACTGACACCACCCACACCCAACCGCCCACACCCCAACACCACCCACTAACCCCACACCCCAACACCACCCACACCCCCAACCACCCACCTCACACCCCCACCCCAGCACCACCCACACACCCAACACCACCCACACCCAGCCACCCACACCCCAACACCACCCACACACACCACCCACACCCCAACACCACCCACACACCCCAACACCACCCACCATCCCCACACCACCCACATATCCCAACACCACCACACTTCCCACCACTTCCCAACACCATCCACACTTCCCAACACCATCACACTTCCCCAACACCACCCACTCTTCCAACACCACCCACACCTACCAACCCTACCCACCAACACCACCACACCTCGCCACCACCACTTACCAACACCACCCACACCCCAACACCACCCACATCCCACCACCCACACACCCCAACACCACCCACAGATCCCAACACCACCCACAGATCCCAACACCACCCACAGATCCCAACACCACCCACAGATCCCAACACCACCCACACCCACCAACACCACCCACACACCCCAACACCACCCACACACCCCAACACCACCCACACACCCCAACACCATCCACACTTACCAACACCATCCACATACCAACACCACCCACACCCCAACACCACCCACACACCCCAACACCACCCACACCCCAACACCACCCCACTTCCCAACACACCCACACTTCCCAACACCACCCACACCCAACACCACCCACACACCCCAAACACCCACACAACCCCAACACCACCCAACCCCAACACCACCCACACACCCCAACACCACCCACACCCCAACACCACCCACACACCCCAACACCACCCACACACCCCAACACCAACCCCAACCCACAACCCAACCACACACCCCAACACCACCCACACACCCCAACCACCCACACAACCAACCACACACCCCAACCAACCACACAACCCAACCAACCCCAACCAACCCCAACCAACCCAACCAACACCCACACACCCACTCCCCAACACCACCCACACTCCCCAACACCAACACCCACACCACACTCCCAACAACACCCACACATCCCAACACCCACCCACAACCAACACCACCCACACATCAACACCACCCACACATTCCAACACCACCCACACATCCCCACACCACCCACACATCCCAACACCACCCACACTTCCCAACACCACCCACACATCCCAACACCACCCACACATCCCAACACCACCACACTTCCCAACACCACCCACATTAACACCACCCACACTTCCCAACACCACCCACACTTAACAACAACACCACCCACACCCCAACACTACCCACATATCCCAACACAACCCACACACCCCAACACCACCCACACTTCCCAACACCACTCACACCCCAACACCACTCACACCCAACACCACCTGCATAGCCCCACCACACCAGACACCCAACACCACCTGCACACCCCAACACCACCCACACACCCCAACACCACCCACACTCACAACGCCACCCACACACCCCAACACCACCCACACACCCCAACACCACCCACACTTCCCACCACCCACACTTCCCCAACATCACCCACACTCCCCAACACCACCCATATCCCACACCACCCACACTTCCCAACACAACCCACACTTCCCAACACAACCCACACTTCCCAACACCCACACATCCCAACACCACCCACACTTCCCAACACAACCCACACTTCCCAACACAACCCACACTTCCCCAACACCACCACACTCCCAACACCCACACACCCCAACACCACCCACACACCCCAACACCACCCACACACCCCAACACCCACACACCCCAACACCACCCACACACCCCAACACCACCCACACACCCCAACCCACACACCACCACCACCCATACACCACACCACCTAAACACCCCAACACCACCCACACACCCCCAACACCACCCACACACCCCAACACACACACACTATACTTTCAGTCACTCCAGAATCGAGTATGACAATCATCCAGCAATGATGACTCAAGGATGTCACGGTGAGCTCTGAGGTGATTCATGCCTACAGGACTGGCAGGGTCATCCACAGCTGCACTGCAGGAGGGGCCCTAGTGAGGGAGGACAGCGGCAGCATCTTTCCAGCGCTAGCGCTTGTCTGTCTCGGTATGCCTGTCGGGCTAACTTAGTATTGACACTCTGTGGTGCTCCTCCAAGTCATACGGTGAGTAATTGTAATCGTCTCAGGTGAGGGGTCGATTTGGCACTTTTCAGGTTTGTCTTAAGACTCATTCCAACATGGGTAAAAGTTGTTGTCCAGGCTAATCATGTTGGTCTTGTCTTCCCAGCGAACCTGGAGGAAGAACATAGACTACTTAGGTGAAATTTTTCAAGTGCCTTGAGGTACCTCCTGTATGTGACCCATGTCTTGCTGCCATATAGCAGGGTGGGGAAGATCACTAATCGATATACGAGGTCTGTCCAAAAAGAAACCAAATTTTTTAAAAAACAAATTTATTGCTTTACTTTCAACTTAATCAGACTTGTCTCCTTCAAAGTACCTGTACTCCCCTCCACTGTTGATACAACGCTCCCAACATTTTTCCAGTTCTGGAACGCAGGTCTCAAGCGAATTTTCTTCCATCTCTTCTATCGTTTGAAATCGGCGACTTTTCCTGGTGGATTTCAACTTTGGGAACAAAAAAATGTCAACAGGGGCCAAATCCGGAGAAATGGGTGGCTGGGGGACGATAGTCGTCTCATGCTTCGCCAAAAAATCACGGATAAGGAGCAACGAGTGAGCAGGTGCATTGACATGGTGCAGCATCCAGGTCTTGTTTGTCCACGCCTCAGGCCTTTTCCTTCGCACTGCCTCCCTCAAACGCTTCAGGACCTCCAAGTAAAACTCTTTATTGACTGTCTGACCACGTGGAACAAACTCATGGTGAACGACGCCCTTCCAATCAAAAAAGACGATCAACATCACCTTCACATTTGAGCGACTCTGACTTGCTTTTTTTGGTCATGGCGACGATGTTCCAACCTACTGCGACTACTGCCTTTTGTCTCGACATCGTAGCTGTACACCCACGTTTCATCACCTGTTATGACATTTTTCAGAAAGTTTTCATCAGCATTCGAACGATCAAACAGCTCCTGACTGACTGTGACACGGTTCTCCTTTTGCTCATATGTCAGCAGACGTGGCACAAATTTTGCGGCAACACGATGCATCTTCAGTTCTTTGGTTAAAATCGTGTGGCACGAACTTTCACAGATGCCTACTTCTTCAGAAACTTCATGGACAGTCAGGCGACGATTTTCATGGATCACAGCACGCACTTTCTCAACGTGATCGCCGTCCGTTGACGTGGAAGGCCGTCCAGATATGGGATCGTCTTCGGTGGATGTTCTTCCCCATTTGAAACACTGGTACCACACGTGACATTGTGTACGGCTCAAACAATCCTCCCCATAAGCCTGTTGCAACATTTGAAAATTCTCCTTAAAAGTTTTTCCCAATTTGAAACAAAATTTCACACAAACACGTTGCTCTTTAAGATCCTTCATTGTTCAACTTGCAACAAATCGCCAAGTGCACTAAACACACATTCACTCTAGCTCGTGTAGCTCGATGACTAATTGATGTAGCGTGATGCTGCTAGTGTTAGACTAAAGCTCACGGTCACCGCTACACAGCGCTCCCATCGCGAGCACGCTGCGCCTGCTCGTTGGCGCGCTATTTAAAAAGTTTGGTATCTTTTTGGACAGACCTCGTACATGCAACTTGTAGATAATTTCAGCTCCCTACAGCTGAAAACATGGGGACTGAATCTACCAAAGGCTTGAGATGCACATCTCATCTGATGTTGAATCTCTTCATCAATGTCCTTGGGTGGTGGACAGGTTGGAGCCGAGATAGTGAAAGTGGGTAACATTAGAGAGGGTAGTACAGTACTGTTAAGCTGGATGGATGATGAGGTGTGGCTGAACCAGGGGCAGGCTGAAAGAGAATCTTGAATCTTTCGTATATTTATCTCAAGGCAGAAGTGTGCATACGTATCTGCATAGGTGTTCAGGATCTCCTGTAGGTTGCGTTCAGTGTGAGCGACGAGGGTATGATCATCTGCATACTGAAGTTCAGTAATGGTAGCTCTTGGCACCTTTGTTCCTGCCTGGAGTCATCTTATGTTGAAAAGACCCTTCATCCTGTACTGGATATCCACCCCGCCGGCTAAATTGGCACTGGCACGAGTAAGGAAGGGAGTTGGTGCCAGTACGTATCCTTGTTTTACCCCTGTTTGGATGGAAAGGACTCAGATTGGGTGCCATTGTACAGGACACTGCCGTTCATGCCATCATGGAGTTGCCTTACAATGCTGATGAATTTTGGTGGGCAGCCAAAGGGCTTCCCTGTTGAATTGAGTTGAAGGCCTTGGTTAGGTCAATGAAGGTCATGTACAGGTCATAACGCTGCTCTCTGCACTTTTCTTGTATCTGGCGGGCAGCGAACATCACGTCAGTGGAGCCATGTGATGGTCTAAAGCCATACGTATTGACATTTTGTGAGAAAGTTTTCCACCTTAGCAAGAAGTCTGTTCAGGAGGACTCGGACAATAATCTTGCCAGCTACAGATTGCAGCAAGATCCCGCGGTAGTTGCCACAGTCTGACTGGTCTCCCATGTTCTTATAAATATTGATGATGGAGGCATCTTTAATAGCTTGGGGTATTTCCTCCTTTTCCCAGGAGAGAGTGGAGACGGCTGGTAAGCAGAGGTCCTCCTGCTTTATACACCTCAGCTGGGATTCCATCAGGCCCTGAGGCTTTGTTATTTCTTATCTGTTTGATGGTAGTAGCTATCTCATCGATGGATGGAGGACAGCTGAGGTGGGTCAGCTTTGGATGCTGAGGGACCTGCTAGGTAGTCAGGACATCCACATCAGTGTTTTGATTGAGCAGTGAATGGTAGTGCTCTTTCCAGTGATGAAGGATGCCTTCTTCATCTTTAATTAGGGAGTTACTGTTGGATGAGTGGAGGGGGTCTGTGTCGTAAGCGATTCGCCCTCAAAATGTTTTGGTGAAATTGAAAAATTCATGCATCTTGTGTTGATCTGTAAGTTTTTGCATTTTGCTTACTTTATTTTTCAACCACTTGTTCTTTAGATTGTGAAGTTCATGCTGGGCTGCCACTTTCTTCTTGCAGAAGGTATCAACTTTGATCCGAGACTGAGGGTTGTTCTTCCAGTCAATTAAGTTAGCACACTTATCATCGACGAGTACATTGACTTCCGGGTCATTTTCATCAAGCCAGTCCTGGTGTACACTTTTGATCTGGCCGAGGGTCTCTCTGCAGGTTTTTGTCATGACACTGTCGAGAATACCCCATTCAGCATTGGGATTTGGATTGTTTGTCAGCCCAGGTTCGAGCTGCTTTCTGAAAGCATGTGCTACCGCTGGATTTTCCAGATGTTCAATGTTAAAGCCTCTTTTGTAGGCTTGTTGTATTTGCCGTTTTGGGGTGTCGCTTAGTGAGAGTTTGGCTGTGACGAACCAATGATCAGTGTCACAGTGGTCTGAGCCATGTATGGCTCAGGTGATGAGGACATCTCAGCGATATCTATCTCTGACAATGATGTAGTCAATGAGATGCCAGTGTTTTGATCGTGGGTGTTGCCATGAACGCTTGAACTTGTCAGCCTGCCTAAACAAGGTATTGGTGATAGTGAGGTTGTGTGTAGCACATTTGCTGAGAAGGAGAAGGCCGTTGGGATTACACTTGCCTAGTTCATTTCTCCCTAGGATTCCCTGCCATATGTCAGCATCTCTTTCAACTGTGGCATTGAAATCACCTATGACCATAACCTTGTCTTCTCTGGGGATAGAGGTTAGCACTCTGTCAAGGTTGGAATTACGGTAAAGGCTTCCTTGATGCCATCCTCTGCATCCAGTGTTGGGGCATATGCACTGATGAAGAAGGTATGATGTGAGTGATTCAGTGGGACTCAGAGTGCCATGAAGCACTCGTTGACTCCAACAGGCATTTCAGTTAATCTGTTTAGGATGGATTGGCGAATGGCAAAGACAACTCCTAAATGCAGTTTCTCCCCACAGCAGGCTTGCCCTTCCAGAAGAAGGTATAGTCGGACCCCAGTTCTGTAAGTTGTCCCTCGTCTGGAAGCTGGGACTTAATAATGGCTGCCTTTTCGATGTTATACGTAGCCAACTACTTTACTACAAGGGCGATTCTTCCTTCAGGACGCTCATTTGTGCCAGTATCCAGAAGGGTCCTAACATTCCATGCAGTGACCATAAGAGGTTGTATAGTTTGAGTTTTGTTTTGATCTATTATTATGATTGTGTTTTTGACCATATAAGGATGACCTTACTGGATGCAGTTGCCCACTCAGGCTGGTTCTTTAGTCAGGCTATGTTTAGGGTACCTTTTTCTAGCCCGCCACCTCATGTGGGGTGAGCAGAGTGGATCCTCAAAAGGGCTGCTCAGTCACATAAACAGGACTGGATTGCACTGCTGCCTAGATCCCAGTGCATAAATGACCATTTTCTCTGTGCCGCCCATGTGCTGAGTTGTGACTAGAAACTCCTGGCAGTCATCTCTGCCTGTCCCCATTGCCACTCATCTGCTGCCAGAGGGCTTTTGGGGGTATAAGGGTTTTGATGATGAAGAAAGGTATGATGAGCTGGATGATGGCTGTGCATGAGTTGATTCATGTGGTGAGGCAGGAGTGCAGGCCGCAACCACACATCTTGGCTCTCCCTTTTCCTGATCCAGTGGTGCAAGTGTTGCAATGACTGGGTAGAGGGAGAGTTGTAATGGACTGCCGGTAGCTCAGTTTGCTAGGTTTCGCTTTAGTAGCCTGTCCATCACGCATTACCTTCATCCTCTGGTGTAGTTGTTGGGTTCCCATGTTGGTCACCTCCTCTGTCTATACTGCCATTGGGATCTTGTTGGAGCTCTGTAAGCATGTCTGCCTGATGTTGGGCTTCACCACAGGTTTTTCGTTCGGGGATTACTCCCGTAGCCTTATATCTACCAAGGTTAATCCGCAAGGCAGCGGGGCTGTGGTTGGTAGGCGCCATGACGTGTCCACATTACCAGTGGGCCTATGCGCCGTCTTTTTGGGGCCCACTACTGCTCCAAGATCCCCTGCGGTTCTAGCCTGGGCTCATGAGGCACCAAGTTACCGTGTGTTGCCACAAGGAGGCACAGCAGGAGTCTTGATGGTGAAGAGGCTGTGTACTGACAGGGGAAGACTTATGCAAGTTGTTTCCCTGTTTGCCATGAGGGCTCCCAGTAGCGTTAGCTGAAAGCAAGAGGGAGCAAGCAGTGTTTGCAACTTAACACTCAACATAATGCTGCCACACTAGATGCATTACACCACCCTGTGTGCTTAAACACACACACACACACAAACAAACAAACATGATAAAACCAGGGTTGTAGTGGTGCAGGGGCAGATCCAGGAAAACTAAAATGGGGGAGGGGGGGTCCAAGGAGATATGGGTGGGGGAACATGGCGAGCACAGTGAGCCCACCCAGCAAGGGGGGTTTTGGGGGGGTGCTGTAAGCCCCCCTCCCTCCCCCCCCCCAAAAAAAAAAATTAATAATTTTGAAATTTGACCAAAATACTGGGCAATTTGAGACCATTTTGAATCCATGTGCACTTGACATTAGGCAATATTCTGAGGTCAATAGTAATTACTTTTTACTTTACAAAAATTGCCTGAGTACACTCCAACATTAAAGATATTTATTTTTAATTTTTTACCCCTATGCCCCGGGCTAGGGTGGCACCGGCCGTACCCCTACACGGGGGTAAAATGAGAAAAATCAAGTTTTCCAAAAATAATTTTTGACCTTTATAAATGATAAACAATAACAAAGAAGTAAGAAAAACTTATATATTGTCCCTCTTAAAACTTCCCTGGTGCCTTAGTGACGAGACAAATAAGGGGAAAGTTGTTTTTTACGTCGAGCGTTCGCTGTCACAACACACTTAGGGGTCATTTTCCCCGCTTACGTTTGTGTCGAAAGTGGCCAATAATGCATATATTTACTCATCATAATACTTCTCTCCTATAAATAATTAATTTATAATTTATTTTGTTGCATTATTTTTCATAAAAAGTGCTCGGCGACACACAGCAGTCTGTCGCCAGCTGTCTGGCTTTGTCTGTGTCCAGTATGGCCAATAATGCATATATTTACTGATCACAATTTAGAATTAATTTTTTGCATTATTTTTCATAAAAGGTGCTTGGCGACACACATCTGTCGCAAGCTGGCTGGCTGGCTGTCTTTGTGTTTGGTATAGCAAGTAATACATAAAATATTAATAATTCTACAAATTAATACATTTATAACATAATCATAGTATTGTTTTCCAGTAATTCTACACTACAATACAACTACACAACTTTTAGCAATATTCCTTTGATACAACATGATAAAATAAACAAACCATGAAAATGAAACAAACAAAAGTAGATAATTATGTTCAGGAAGCTTCCCTGTGGCCGAGGTGTAGTGTGACAGGTAAATAGTCACACTGGAACCTGAAAACCCGCGCTGGGCATTTAAACAGTGGAGGGAAAAGGCGCGCATTCTGAAACGTCACCCGGGGCGTGCCGGTCAGACATTCTGGAATGTCATCCGGGGCCTAAAGGTTTAGGGCATTAGCCCACCCAGGCACAGGTCACTGACCCACAACAGGGCCAGGGGGGCAATAATAATAATAATAATAATAATAATAATAATAATAATAATAATAATAATAATTAATAAAAATCAATAAAAATTATGATAAAAATAAAAATAAAATAATAATAATAATAATAATAATAATAATAACCATAAATAGATACAAAAATTAACAAAAATAAATCGAGAGTGAGAAATAATGTACAGTATGTACTATGTATGTTGAGACCCTGCAATTGTGTGTAAATGAGGCAGAAAGTCAGATTAGCAACCTGGGACTTGGTCACAATTTTTGTGGTGCTATATGGCAGCAGGGTCTACCATTAGACAACACATTATGCTTCCAATATCTTCCCAGGTACTAGTACGGTACTTCCTTGTTTGATAGCTGCCTACTGCCGGATCTGCCCTTGTGGGGACATACCTGGGTACCACCCATTTACCCACCCAGGCTGGGATTTGGGGTTAAAAAAAGGCAATTTTTTTCATAGTTTGTTTCCATATTTCAATGTAAATTTACTCTTTTGGTACCTCACCCCCCCCCCTCCTCCTCCTTCCTTGCTGTCAACACCTCACCCCCCCCCCCTTTCCCAGGGGTGAAGGTAGTTTTAGGCTTTAAATTTTTATCTTATAATATGTCACAGACTAAAGTTAGGAGAACATAATTTGCTTTGCTGGAATCCTTGCAAGATAGCGAATAATTTGAATGTAGATATTACACACCTACAGTAAGGGATAAGGGATTGTGGACCTGTATTACATTACAGTAGTGATTTATGAGTTCTAGTGTATCTGGGTAGACTCAGTCGGGGCAGGAGAAGGGCCAGCATAAAGTAATGAAAAAACTAAGTTGAGAGGAAAGTGAAAGTGATTGGTGAGTCAGATGAGAGGCGGGTGTTGCTCGGCGCCAGCGAGACAACCCTCTGACATCAGCTGGTCGCAAGTAAACAGACCATTTCGAGTCCTGCAATTTTAGCTGTGTTGATTTAGGAGTGCTTACTGCATATACAGCTCCTCCCCGACTTACGACCTACTCGACTTATGACCACTTGCACTTACGACCTGCCTCAGTTGTACCAAAATTTTGTCCAATTACGTATTTTAGAGTCCCAACGTCAGTACACAGGCAAAATTTTCGTTTGTAATTCACTTTAAAATGGCTGGCAAGCTTAAAAGTGAGAGTTTTGTGGTGCTGAGAAGAAAAATAGACACTCATTTTAGATTTTATATGTATACTGTATTATTTAAGCATTTTTGACTTACAACCATTTCAACTTACGACCTGGATTTGGGTCCCAAACCCTGTCGTAAGTCAGGGAGGAGCTGTATATCATTACACCATATATTTTTCTCATATATATTAGTTAATAAAAGTTTTTTTTAGTATTTTGTGTTTCTTTGAAGTACCATACTAAATTAGTTCTTTGAAACCACATCGATTTAGTGGGAATTTGATTTAAAGCGAACTCTCTTGGAAAGTATCTCATGTTATATCGAAGTTTTACTGTAGTGGTATTGGACCATCTGATGAGCACAAACCTCTTGTTTTTTCCCCATTAAAAAGCCACAATTTTTGGAAAAACATGACTATACAGTACAGTACAGTACAGTACAGTACTTTAACCCCTACGCCCCGGTTGACGTTCCGGAATGTGCATCTTTTCGCACCATTGTTTGAATGCCCAACGCTGGTTATAAAGTTCCAGCATGACTATTTGATGGTCACACCACATGCAGGGTACAGTAAAACCTCAATAAATTGGACTTCAATATTTCAAAATTCGCTTTTTTTGGACTCTGAGATGCTGTGGTCACCAGAAATACTTAATAAAAAATATTAAGAAATGGGGAAGATTAAATAAAAAAAATCTTAGAAAATGAACAACACTTACTGACTACCATACAGTGGTCTAATCAGATTTGCTATAGGCCTACTGAGAACTAAGATACTTGAGTATGTAAGCAGGCTGGGGCTGATCAGGTGTTGCCACATTCGTCAGGTTTATTTATTTATCGATTCATTATTATATTCTCATGTGATTGGCCTCTTATGATTTAAGGTTCATCATGATTAATATAACATCTTCAGTAATAGAGAAAAATACAATACTGTATGTAATTTGTAATATGACTTAAAATTGAAAGGATAAGCTGTATAAGAAGGTTGTTTGCTGAGGTAGTAGGCACCTACCAAACAGGGAGGTACTACTGCCTGGGAAGATATTGGAAGCATAATGTATTGTCTAATGGTAGACCTTGCTGCCATATGGCATCACAAAAATTGTGACCAAGTCCCAGGTTGCTGATCTGACTTTCTGCCTCATTTACACACAATTCCAGGGTCTCAATCGTTTCTCTTACCATTGACAACACAACATACTGTATACAGTCAACCCTCACTTTACGCGGTCCCACATTCCGCGTTTCCACGTTTACGCGGTGCCCTGCCAGAACCCAGGATGCTCACATTCCGCGGTGGGTGTACCCCTTTACGCGGGTGAAGTATAATTTTTTTTAATTTAGCTCATAAAATTCATACAAATTATCCGGCCAGAATATAATTTACATTGCTGGAATTCTTACAATTTGATGATCATTTTGAATATAAACATCATAGATTTTGCATTAGACATACAAATTTTAGATACACCTAAACCCCGACTTACGACGGGGTTAGGGACCCAAATCCAGGTCGTAAGTCCGATATGGTCGTAAGTCCGATATAGATAAAAAAATAAAAAATAAATAAAAAAATTTTCAAAAAAAAAAATTCAAAAATTTTTTTTTTTCAAATTTTTTTTAAAAATCTACAATGAAATACAGTACACTAAACGTAAAAAATAATGAGGAATGGATACAGTACAGTAAAAGTAATAAATAATGAGGAATGGATACAGTGTGAGTGAGCACTTACCTTAAATGTAGTCAGCTGAATGCACACAGGGCCCCCATAATTTTCTATTTACAGGATACATGGAGACTATATTAAATGGATGAAGCAGAGGAGGAGACAGGGCTGGGTGGGTCATCAATGTCGCTTCCTTCAGACAGGTTTATGTACTGTGGTAACTTGCTGGTTGAAGGTATTGGATCATCTTGAGGGAGTGAAGAGGCAGCACTGGTGGGGCGTGAGGAGCCAGTACTGGGGGACTTCTTGAAATAGGTGTCCAATTTAGACTGCACAGTTTTCTTTTTCTTTTCATTATAAATTTCTCTGTAGCAAGCAAGTGAATCTTGGATCATTCTGTCAACTTTGGCATAACGCTCATAATTTTGATCCATGTCATCAAACATTTGCATTGCTTTATTAATTGTAGCAAATGCCTCTGCCATATGTTTCACTGAAAACTTTTTGGGGGGTGCAGGCTCTTCTTCTACATTTTGTCTCTCTTCTTCCTCTGCAACTTTCTGTGCATCTAGTTCAATAAGATCCTCGTTACTGAGCTCTTCTGCTACACTTTCAACCAACTGTCCAACATCTTCAGTATCAATTTCTAACTCCAGCTGTTTACCTAAGTCCACTATCTTGTTACTAATATCCAAAATAACTTCACTTTCATTAAATCCTTTGAAACTGTTCACATATCTTTTCAGGATTTTCTTCCATATTCCATTCATGCAATGTTTTGTAACCTGATCCCATGCTGCATTAATGTTCTTTATACATGACAAAATGTTGTACTCCTTCCAAAACTGTCTGAGCGTTTTCTCACCTTCAGTAGCAGCAACAGCCTGAGCGAAGGTCGTGCGTAAATAATATGCTTTAAAGGCAGAAATAGCACCTTGATCCATGGGTTGGATGATAGAGGTAGTGTTAGGTGGCATGTACACTACCTTAACATCAGGGTGCATGTCGTCCAGGTGTGGTGGGTGTCCCGGAGCATTATCCAAAATCAGTAAAATCTTGAATGGAATCCTTTGTTGCAGACAATACTCCTTGGCTCGTGGAATGAAACAAGTCATGAACCAATCCTCAAATAGTACTAGGGTCATCCAGGCTTTCTTGTTACTGCGATAAAACACTGGCAGTGTGTGCTTGCTGACATGTTTAAAAGCCCTGGGGTTCTCTGAATGATAGATCATGAAGGGCTTTAGCTTGAAACCAGCAACATTCCCCCCCAACAGAAGTGTAATTCTGTCCTTGAATGCCTTGAATCCGGGCATTTTTTTTGCCTCTTTGTGGATGTATGTCCGGTCAGGCATGCGTTTCCACAATAATCCAGTCTCATCCACATTGAATATTTGCTCTGGCAAATAATTCCCTTCCACAATCACATCATCTAACTCCTCCTTAAAAGCTTCGGCAGCACCAACATCGGCACTAGCTGCCTCTCCACTCACCTTAACACTGTGTAGACTGTAGCGTTTTTTAAATCTATCAAACCACCCTTGACTTCCTGTAAAGGTTTGATCACATTCATCTCCTGCCTGCTCCTTCAGGCTTTGGAACAGGCTTCTTGCTTTAGTCTGTATGGTTAGAACACTTAAGGGTACACGCTTCTGCATCTGGTCTTCTATCCATATCACCAATAATTTTTCCATATCGTGGATAGGACCTTGTCTTTTCTTTGTTATTATAGTTCCCTTTATAGGTGTTGTTCCTTTCACTACTTCACGAATACGTTCCTTGTCCTTCAGAATAGTGGATATAGTCGAGTGTGAGAAACCTAGGTCGCGTGAGATTGTTGCTACTGTTTTTCCATTCTCATACTGTGTTATTATCTTCAGTTTCATCTCAAAAGTAATTGCCTGTCTCCTTTTCCTTGGAGTACCACCAGCACTCTCACTTTTACGCTTTCCAGTCATTATAAAGTCAATTAAATACAATAATAAGGAAAGTTCACAGCGCGATCAGTATAGGATCTGATAATGGCTTTAAAACAAAAGCGCTCAATGGTGAGTGCAATACCGGCCTTAAAAGCCATCCCTCCTCTCGCCGGAATGAGCGTTTGATGCTATAAACTCTTGGCGTCATTTGAAAAAATTGCAGTCACAGTGATGCATGATCATTGTATCCCGTGGTAGAGTCAAAAGTAATTAAATAAGTACCATTGGACGTAAGTCCGTATAGTCGTAAGTCGGGGTTTAGGTGTATAATGTTTACTCTTGAGTAAATATCTTTTGTGCAAAATATATGATATTTATATTCAAAATATTCCTGGTCTTACAAGGAATCCAGCGATGTCAATTATATTATCCTAACTTTAGTCTGATTTATTATTTATTACTAAAAAGGTAAACAGTCTGGTATTCCCACACATTTATCTAGTAGGGACGTTGGTGGGGGGAGGGAGGGAGGGAGGGAGGGACCGGCGACCGACCATCTGTTACGTTGTGAAGAATATTTTTTTTTTTATTAACTGAAGATTTTTATTTTAGCTCATAAAATTCATACAAATTACCCGGCCAGAATATAATTTACATTGCTGGAATTCTTACAATTTGATGATCATTTTGAATATAAACATCATATATTTTGCATTAGACATAAAATTTTTAGATAAAATGTTTAATCTGAGTAAGTATGTTATCTTTTGTGCAAAATATATGACGTTTATATTCAAAATATTCCTGGTCTTACAAGGAATCCAGCAATGTCAATTATATTATCCTAACTTTAATCTGAGGTATTATTTAATACAAAATGTTAAAATCTAAATTTTTCACCCAACATCTCTTGAAGGGAGGATTGGTGGGGGGTGAGGGGGAGGGTTGGGACTGACCGCGCGGTTGGAAGAGGGGGGGAGGCAAGGTGGGGTACTTTGATTGACAGATAGTGTCGTGAAGAATATTTTTTTTTTTTATTAACTGAAGATATTTGTTTTAGCTCATAAAATTCATACAAATTACCCGGCCAGAATATAATTTACATTGCTGGAATTCTTACAATTTGATGATCATTTTGAATATAAACATCATAGATTTTGCATTAGACATACAAATTTTAGATGTAATGTTTAATCTGAGTAAATATGTTATCTTTTGTGAAAAATATATGACATTTATATTCAAAATATTCCTGGTCTTACAAGGAATCCAGCAATGTCAATTATATTATCCTAACTTTAGTTTGAGGTATTATTTATTACTATACCTGGTTTTCCCCCCAAAATTTCTCAGAGGGAAGAGCCAGCAGTGTAGTGTGAGAAGAGGGGGAGGGAGTCGTGTCCATTATTTGAATGGACATTAACTTGGCGACTGTATTTCTCTATTTCTCTTAAGTATTAATTGTGTGCATGTACCATCATAAAATTAACATGTTATTTTTACTACAACATAGTTATGTGTCGTCAAAAAGTGGAGTTTGGGGATCGGCCTGGACTCCATTTCAATTAATCCCATATGTTATGTTATTCACTTTACGCGTTTCTCGCTTTCCGCGGTACCCTCCGGGTTACATTAACCGCGTAAAGTGAGGGTTAACTGTACAGTACAGGTTGTACCTCTCTAGTCCGGCATTCTGTGGTCCAGAAACTCCCGTGTTTCGGAACGATTTTAATTTGTCCAATAGGTAGATAGGCAATTTTTTTTTACCATTAATGGTTAGCTACTTATATTGTTCCATTTATTAACATTAAATAACATTACAGGTACTTCAAACAACCATATTATTTTTTTACATTAATTTTACCACAGCTACAATCAGGGTCTTATTTTCTTCAGTTTTATATGTAGAACCAATCAGTCACTGGTTTTTTAGGCTTTAACATAAACAATGCCGGCAGCTGTCTCGTCTTCTCGTGTGTTTTAATATTCCACTTATTATTAATAAATTGTATTGTTAATTTTGCACACACAAACATTAATTCAATAAAAACAAATTCAGAAAAATTAATTAAAATATATATGAACAGTAAATAAGTGTTGCTTTCATATCCTTATGTAAAGTAATGACGATATGTTTTCACGTGTGCGCACTTACATACGCGATCTCTCTTTTTTCTTTACCATTATCGTTAGCTACTTCTATTGTTCCATTTATTAACATTAAATAACATTACTTATAACAACCATATTAATTTTACTACAGCTACAACCAAAGTCTTATTTTCTTCAGTTTTATATGTAGAATCAGTCAGTCACTGGTTTTGTATTCAATGAAAACAATGCTGTCTCATTTCCCCGTGTGTTTTAATATTCTACGTATTATTAATGAATTGTATTGCTCATTTTGCACACAAACATTAATTCAATAAAAAAGACATTCAGTAATAAACAATAATGAATCTTTTGTACATAAGAAAAATGACACTGTTTACACGATTTTGCACGTCATCTGCACGTTGGCGGGCTGTTGAAACCCGTCGAAATTCAAGTTTCCGCCGTCAAAATTTTTATTTTTATTTTTTTGTGTTCCAATAAAATACGTTGAATTAAAAACTCGCGAAATTTGAGAAGCTACTATAAGACATTTAACCCTTCAATATGTCTTAAAAGAGACCATGATGCAGAGAAAGTGGTGCTAGTGCTTCCAAGCATAAGCACAAGTCACTATCTATCCAGGAAAAGGGTGAATTTCCATGGTCCGGCAATTTCCATGGTCTGGCACCGGTCAGGTCCCGAGGTTACCGGACTAGAGACGTACAACCTGTATATACTGTACATTATTGTTTCTCACTCTTGTTATCATTATTATTTTATTAAAAACTTTACTTATCTGAATTATTATTATTACTATTATTATTATTACGGGTTGTACCTCTCTAGTCCGGCATTCTGTGGTCCGGAAACTCCCGTGGTCCGGAATGATTTTAGTTTGCCCAATAGGTAGATAGGCACTTTTTTTTTTTATTATTATACTTATCTGAATTATTATTATTATTATTGCAGGAGTATAATATTTTCCCCCCTCAGGCTCCAATGTGGGTCAGTGACCTGTGCCCGGGTGGGCTAATCCCCGAAAAAAAAACAACAACAAAGCTGCGGGTAATTAAGGTTTGCTTACATCCAGCAGTTCGGCTCTTTCTCTCTGTTTGTCCGTACAGAGTACAACATTTAACCCTTCAATATATATGAACAGTAAATAAGTGTTGCTTTTATATTCTTATGTAGAGTAATGACGATATGTTTTCACGTGCGCACTTACATACGCGATCTCACTTTTTTCTTTAACATTAATGGTTAGCTACTTATATTGTTCCATTTACTGTATATACTCGTCTATAACCCTCCCTCGTTTATAGGTCAACCCTAATTTTTTACCAAGACATCGTTAATTTATGATATTCATCGTTTATTGGTGGATCCAAGTTTTTGAGGGTAATGGAACAACAAAACCTTCAGTAAAAACACTCTACATCCTATAAACTGAGGCTTGCCGTGCCTGAAACACAGAGTGCCTAGGGCAAATTGTTTACCATTCATTATTACGGCACTTTACACTGAAATGCGGGTAGGTTCAACAAAAATATTGTATATTTCCATTCAAGTATTTATTCAAGTCAATTAAGAGGGAATATTATTGTAATACAACAGTTTTTTAACTGAAAACCATTTCAAAAGTGATTAAGGTAACATCTTTTGAACGAAAGAAAGAGAAAGTCATTGTTTTCATCACTATTTTTTCCCACTTTCCACTGTAATACGTACGTCATTTCAACAAATATATTACATTTCCGTGAATGTATTATATCAAGCACAGTATGAATAGAATATCACTCATATAACAGTATTTTAACCGAAAACTATTAAAAAAACGAGTAACATCTCTTGAACATCGGAAGGTTAGGTAAAGTCTTTTGTTTTCGTCTTGTAGTTATCCTAATTTACATTGAAATACATCACGTTTCAGCAAAACCACTATTTATTTCTGAGAATACAGTGGTCCCTCGGTTAACGAGCACAATCCGTTCCAACAGGTTGCTCATTAACCGAAAAACTCATTAACCGAAACCATTGTTTCAATGGGTTTTTGGGTAATTGGTTCCAGCTCACCGAAAATTGCCTAAATTCAACAAAAAAAGTAGAGAAGTACACTTACTTTGAGGTGTGTATATAGAAGGCTCCAGGATGATGATGATGGTCATGGGAATTAGAATAGGGGTGGAGGAGAAGGGAGAAGAGAAGGCATTGGGGTGGAAGAGAAGTCACCCCATGGCGCCATTTCACCCATAACATTTTAGTTCTCTGTGTAATTCAAGATTATTTTCTTTAAATCTACACTGCACTGCATTATATATTGTCAATATGTAAAATAAGTTTCAAAATAACTAATAATTTGCTTGCAAACACAGAAGAAAGCATTTAGTTGAAGAGAGTCTGAAGCAGGATGTTACCTCCACTGAAAAGACAGAGAGACTGGCGCCTGTTTGGTGTGTTGCCAGGCTGGATGGCGTGCATGAAACTAGTTTCCTTACCTTCAATTATGTTCAATAATTGTTAAAATGACTAAAAAAATTTAATATTTAACTTTTAAAATTATTGAATTGTATAAACTTCTTGATATTTACTAAAATAGTAGAGAATTTAAGCCCTAAAACCAATTACTGTATTGGCGGACAAATACTACAGCTGGTGGACCGCCAAATGCAAGCGAAAACATGTTGAGGTCGGCTCGTAAAAAACTCGTTAATCGAGGGATTGTCGTTAACCGAAGTTAAGAATCTTATGGAAGGTAAATCTTTAACCGAAATCTCGTTAACCGAGGCGTTCGTTAACCGAGGGATCACTGTATGGAAATGTAATATTTTTGCTGAAATGACGTACGTATTACAGTGGAAAGTGGGATAAAATTGTGATGAAAACAATGACTTTCGCTTTCCTTCGTTCAAAAGATGTTACCGTAATCGCTTTTCGAATGGTTTTCAGTTAAAAACTGTTGTATTACAATAATATTCTATCCTAATTCACTTGTGATGTAACAGTTTTTAACTGAAAACGATTAGAAAAACACGTGTACCGTCTAGCTGATACGGCAGAGCCCTGGTCGCGAAGGCTTTGTTTTTGCATCGGCCCTTCTTAAGCAGCCTTTAATTTTAGCGTACGTTGAAATTGTGTTTACCGGTATATTCTTATTTTCTTGCTTTTTATTTTCCAGAAATATGACAAGTTTGTATATAATTCAATGTTATGGTACTTTAATTTATAAGTATTCATTTTTAAAAATACAGAAGACACCAAACAAATACCAGTACGGATATTTGCGTGACTCTCCTGCCAAAAAAGACCAAACAGCTGGTACTCTCTCCCTCAGCCCTACCAAAAATAGCCCAACGACATCTTTCTTGTTTATTCTCTTCCAATTTCTCACCTTAACTGCTATTTTCTACTTCATATTGCATACATCAGATAAACTACAGTAACTGAGGTTATACACTTATAAATTTGATTACCGGGTACTGGCAGGATGCCGTTACAACCACCTGACCCTACCAACAGTGTTGCAATTCAGACACAGCATTTTTTTTTTACATTTTTGGTATCTCCATTTCTGTTATTTTTTTTTCTGTGGGGTTTGCACAATAGTAAACTGTTTTACCTACAGTATTGTAAAACGATTTGGGAAAAGAAATACTCGGTAACTTAAAATTTTAAACCGAAAATCTTGAAACTGGCAACTGTGTAGATGACCTGACTCGCATCATATTATGATTTTGATGGATTTTAATGAAAATATTCAGA